>NC_133284.1:21014534-21155324 GCF_005239225.2 Populus alba | reverse complement strand
GATTATCTATTAGGATTTGGCCAAAATGTCAAAAACCTTTTTCCAATCTTTTTTTTAAGGTCTAGATGTAGACTTTAATATTTGTGGGGTGTAAAATTACACGATAAATTACACCCTCAGGTATTAAAGATACAAAAGTGTAAAAATGCGATGCTAAAGTTCAGACTTTAGAAACGGTTAGGATTTAACTCGAATAAGGTAGAGACTCTCTCATGAAGAGAAGATCTACCTTTGAGCCTTAGAAAAGACCAATGAATAGAAACTCGACCTAGAAAAACAATCAAACAACAATGCAGCTTACTTTAGGTAGGGTGCACTGGGGGTGATGCGTCTTCCCCTTGCACAACCAGTCCCTTACTCAGACTTTCGCAGACCATAGGTTCCTAGTGACCATAATATTAGGTGGCGACTCCTAAAAATTAATCATAATTTTATAATTAAAACCAAAAAACCCTTCCCAACACATAACACACACCTCACATCAAGAGGCAAGATAAAGAGCCTTCGCCGTCGCCAGACGACGTCGCGCCCCCCCCCTCCGCGACATCATGAGTGAACAACAAGAGGAAAGTTGTGTTGTTTATGAGAGCAAAGGGCATAGGACAATTGAGTGTCCTACCATTCCAGCCTTCAAGGAAGTGCTATATGGCCAAACTTCTGATTCAAGTAATGTTAGAAAGCCATTTTCAAGCCAAGTAGGCAATCCCTACTCTGAGACCTATAATCCTGGATGGAGGAACCACCCAAATTTTGGATGGAGAAATGAGGGCTCTTTAGTACCTCAAACATTTCAACCTCCACCCCAACCATTTCATGCTCCCATACATAACACGTACCAACCACCTCATAAGAGATCCCTAGAGGATATTCTTCAACAATTCATGCAAACACAAGGAGGAATCAACAACCAAGCTTACAAAATTTCAAAGACCAGACCAATAGGAACCTTAGATGACATTCGAAGTCAACTAACCAAGTTGACTCAATCACTAAGCATTCAAGAGAAGGGAAAGATCCCAGCTCAACCAATGCCAAATCCTAGAGGTCAGGTACACATGAGTGAATCCTCACTTAGTGAACCTTCAAACCAATGAACAAGTCCAAAGCCATCACTACCCTTAGAAGTGGAAAGATTGTTGACAAAGCTATAGGTTTTGGGATTCCTAGAGGTATTGTGGAGGAGAAATCTAGGGAAAGTGAAGAGGGAATCAAAACACAAGTGACAAGTGAGAGTTTGAGTGACAAAGAAGGCGAGATAAATGAGAAAGAGATAAGTGAGAAAGGAGATGATTCAAGAAAAATTGGAGTCAAAGTAAGTGATTTAGAATTTGTTCCTAGAGCACCATTTCCCCAGAGGTTAGGGAAACCTAAACATGATCTGATGAACTCGGAAATCTATGAATTGTTCAAACAAGTGAAAATCAACATTCCACTCCTTGATGCAATTAAACAAGTTCCATCTTATGCAAAGTTCCTTAAGGACTTATGCACAGTCAAAAGGAGATTGAATGTGAAAGAAAGAGCCTTTCTAATTGAGCATGCTAGTGCCATCATCCAGTTTAAGACCCCTCCCAAATACAAAGATCCTGGTTTGTTCCTACCATTTCATGCATTATTGGAAGTCATAAGAATAGACCAAGCTTTGTTGGATTTAGGAGCAAAGTGTGAATTTGATACCCTACACTGTTTATGAACAATTAGGTTTAGGAGAAATCAAGCCTACTCAACATCACCCTTCAATTAGCTGATAGGTCCAATCAAGATTCCTAGGGTATTGTTGAGGATGTGTTGGTCCAAGTAGATAAATTCTACTTTCCTGTTTTGATTTTGTAGTGTTAGACACCGCACCTATTCAAGGTTCTAATAGCTCCCATCCCAGTCATCTTAGGTAGACCTTTCCTAGCTACATCCAATGCTTTAATTAACTATAGGAATGGGGTGATGAAATTGTCTTGGGGAATATGGACTGTGGAGATGAACATATTCAATGTCTCCAAACAAATTGTGAACATGAGGACATTAGATTAGGTAGATTTGATCCACACAATTTGTCAAGAACACTTTGGGAGAGAATGGTAAAGGATCCATTGGAAAGAACTTTAATTCATGATGAAAGACTTTATTCTTTGGAATGTGTTGATGAGGAAGTAAGAGAACTCGAGACTTATCTGGATCCAATGCCTATTATGTTAATAGGTCAATGGACCCCATCGTTTGAGCCTTTGATTTCACCCCAAGTGAAAGTTGAGGCATCTCTTGTCCAACCTTATAAACCAGAAAGGAAACCTTTACCGAGTGATCTTAAGTATGCATTTCTAGGGGAAGATGAATCATATCCTATTGTGATTTCATCAAAACTTAGCATAGAGCAGGAACAAGAACTTTTGAGAGTGGTGAAAAACACAAGAAAAGCAATTGGGTGGACAATCACTAACTTGAAAGAATTAGCCCTCTTTTATGTACACATAGAATTTATCTTGAAGAAGAGGCTAAATCTGTGAGGCAAATGCAAAGACGATTGAACCCAAACATGAAGGAAGTAGTGAGAGGTGAAGTGATTAAAACTACTTGATGCAGGTATCATTTACCCCATTTGCAAACTCAAAATGGGTTAGTCCAACCCAAGTTGTCCCTAAAAAATCTGGAGTCACGGTAGTGAAGAATGAAAATAATGAGCTAGTACCAACTAGAATCCAAACTGGATGGCGTATATGCATTGATTATCGTAAGTTGAACATGGTGACTAGGAAGGACCATTTTCCGCTTCCATTTTTAGACCAAGTGCTTGAAAGAGTAGCCGGAAGAGCTTTCTATTGTTTTCTTGATGGATACTCAGGTTACAACCAAATTGAGATTTCTTTAGAAGACAAGAAAAAACCACTTTCACTTGTCCTTTTGGTACCTATGCTTATAGAAGAATGCCTTTTGGCTTGTGTAATGCACCAGCCACTTTTCAAAGGTGTATGATGAGTATCTTTAGTGACATGGTTGGAAATTTTTTTTGGAAGTTTTCATGGATGATTTTTCAGTTTATGGGGATTCTTATGAGTTGTGTCTATTGCATTTAGAAAAAGTCCTTGAAAGGTGGTGAGGAGAGCAATCTTGTACTTAATTGGGAGAAGTGCCATTTTATGGTGACACATGCATTGTCTTAGGTCACATTGTCTCTTCAAAAGGGATAGAGGTAGATAAGTCAAAAGTTGAAGTCATTCAAAAATTACCTACCCCTAGGACTATTGAAAGATGTGAGATCCTTTTTTAGGACACGCTGGTTTTTTACCGAAGATTCATTCATTCTTTTAGTACCATTGCCAAACCATTGTGTAACTTGTTGTCACAAGATGTTCAATTTGATTGGACATCAAAATGTCAAGAAGCTTTTGAAAAGCTTAAAGGGTTGTTGACCACTGCACCAATCATGCAAGCTCCTGATTGGTCTTTACCATTTGAATTGATGTGTGATGCTACTGATTTTACAGTAGGGGCTATTTTAGGTCAAAGAAAAGATAAGAAGCCTTATGTCATTTATTATGCTAGCAAGATTTTGAATGATGCTCAATTGAATTACACTACAACCGAAAAAGAACTCTTAGCTGTGGTCCTTGCATTAGACAAGTTTAGGTCTTATTTGGTTGGATCTCTTGTTATTGTTTTCACTGATCATGCAGCATTGAAATACTTGCTCACAAAACAGGATGCCAAGCCACGTTTGATTCGATGGATCCTCCTACTCCAAGAGTTTAACCTTGAAATTCGAGATAAAAAGGGAGTAGAGAATGTAATGGCTGATCATTTGTCCCGTCTTTCAAGCTATGAGACCATAACTGATGAATCTCCAATAAATGAATTCTTTGCTGATGAAAATTTATTTTGTGCAGGTACTGTTTCCTACATTGGCTCTCCATGGTATGCTGACATAGCAAATTACCTAGCCACAAGTCAGATTCCTTCTCATTGGTCTAAACTTGATAAACAAAAATTCTTGCGCAATGTGTGTACCTTTTTTTGGGATGAACCCTACCTATTTAAATATTGCCCTGACCAAATTGTTAGGCAATGCATCCCTGATCATGAAATTCCAAGTGTTATTAATTTTTGTCATGCATTAGCCTGTGGTGGGCTTTCTCTTCCAAGAAAACCACTGCCAAGATCTTGCAGTGTGGTTTTTATTGGCCCACTATGTTTAAAGATGTCCATGCCTTTTGTGTTGCATGTGACCGATGCCAACGACTAAGTAACCTCACTAGGCGTAACATGATGCCCCTTAACCCCATTCTTGTTTTGGAAATATTTGATTGTTGGGGGATTGATTTCATGGGACCTTTTCCAAGTTCATTTGGTTACCAATTCATCATTGTAGTTGTTGATTATGTGTCTAAATAGGTGGAAGCCATTGCATCACGAACTAATGACCATTCGAGTTGTGGTCAAATTCTTGAAAGAAAATATTTTCTCTCGTTTTGGCATGCCCCAGGCTATGATTAGTGATGGGGAAAATATTTTTGTAACAAGGCTGTTGGGATTTTGATGAGAAAATATGGTGTAATTCACAAGGTCAGTACCCCCTATCACCCACAGACTAGTGGCCAAGCTGAGTTGGCAAATAGGGAGATCAAAAACATTTTTAGAGAAAATAGTCAATCCAAACCGTAAAGATTGGTCCCTACGACTAGTTGATGCTTTGTGGGCATATCGCACTGCTTACAAGAACCTCTTTAGGAATGTCTCCTTATAGGCTAGTTTTATGGAAAGCCTTGTCATCTCCCTGTTGAGATTGAGCACCGTGCATATTGGGCCATTCGACAATTTAATGACAATGAAAACGAAGTTGGCAAAAATAGAAAGCTTCAATTGGATGAATTAGAGGAGCTGAGAAATGATGCATTTGAAAATGCAAAAAATTTCAAAACATTAAGATGAAAGCTTTGCATGATAAACATATTCTTAGAAAATCCTTTCATGTTGGTCAAAAGGTTCTCTTGTATAATTCACGATTACATCTCTTTCCTGGGAAGTTGAGGACAAAATGGATTGGTCCATTTGTGATTAAATCCATCTCTGATTATGGTGCATTTGAGGTAGAAAATCCTAAGAATGGAAATGTTTTCAAAGTAAATGGTCATCGATTGAAACCTTATCTTGAAAACGTTGTGGCTGAAGTTGAGACATTGGATCTTGAAGATCCAATACCATTGTAGTATCAGAAGTAATGAGTTTTTTTTTTTTTTTTTCCTTCCATCTCTTATATTTTCTTGTTCATGCATTAGGGACAATGCATTATTTTAAGTTGGGGGGTGTGAGGTTCTTTATTTTTTTTTTAAAAAAAAAAACAATGTTTTCTTTTAGTTGTGATATGCAGGTTAAAAAAAAAAAAAATCAAGCAAGAAGTCAGCTCATGTCCAATTCAATCAGACATTCATCCTTGAAAAAAAAAGGGGGAGTATCAGTTTTCTAATCTTTATACTTTTCTTCTCTTTCTTTTTTACATTGAGGATAATGTAAAACTTAATTTTAGATATTTGATTATGTTGAATGCTTGAGATAAACCATGCTTGTTAAAAAAAAAAAAAAAACTTGCATTCGTATGTGAATGAGACTTGTTTAGGATCAACATTAAATTTTTGGATTAATTATTGTGTTGAACATTGCATGCTTTAATTTGGGATAGATAATATCTTATAAAGCAAGATATAGCATACTTTTTTTTTTAAAATTATTGAAGTACATCTTTCCTTGTAAAAAGTTGTGTGAGTTGTGTGATTATGCAGGAAAGATGAGTGTGATGCTTTACTTGTGATTATCCCTTTTGATCTAGTCCTAAACAAGGTTTAAGTAAATATAGTAATAATTATTAGACAATTAAATAAATAAATGTGTTACAAAGTTTCTATTCTACTCCAATGTTTTGAGTTGCTCAGTAACTAGGGGTATTTCATCACAAATGTTTATCTTTACGTCAAACGGCAGCTTGAAATATGAGTATGCAAAGCACTTTAAGTTTGTGACTTTGTGAGTAACCGGGTGCATTCATCACAAATGTTTGTATTCGCGTCAAAAGAGAAGTGACAACTTAAAGAAAAAGAATAAATAATATCTTCAAAATATATATATAACACACACACACACACACACACATAGATATTTCTGTAGTTTGCTACCTTGTTTGTAGTAGTGAGAAGGGAAGATTACAAGTTGAGTTTTCGCGTGAATCAATTATGTTGGTTGCATGATAAATACGATTGAATTTGGAATTTTGTATGGATGTTTGATTTAGAGAATGTGAGTATGCTTATTTTTCTTTATTTGCTATTGTGTGCACTAAGTTAAAGATACCAATGTTTGCATGATAGGTCCTTTAAGTGTGATGAGTCGAGCCTAATTATGTTATTATTATTGTTTTTATTTCAAAGGTTTTATGTTTTGTTTTGCTTGAGGACTAACAAAATCTAAGTTGGGGTGTGTGATTATGCATCAAAAGTATCATTAAGTCTTTTATTTTACATATGTATTTATTGTTTTTATTTGGGTTTTTTATAATAAGTGATGTGCTTTTTAGTAATGAAGTTTCTTTTAATGTTTCGATAGGTTTTTGGAGCTTAAATGAATTATTTCAGAAAATTAAACGTCAGAATTCGAAACAAAGAATTGAAGAGAAATTTAGTTGAAGATTGAAGCAAATCTTGGTTCAAATAAGTGCTCTAAATTTGCCCAAAAAATCAATTCTATTCCAATTCTAGAAAAGAATATCATATGATCTATTTCAAGCCCAAACTTGCCTTATGTTGTGTGCAAACTTCAACCATTAAACACTCAAGGTTTCAATGTCAATATTAGCCCAAATAATAGGTATATTTGTATACTTATTTGATGCTTAAATTCAGCCCCAAATCAGCCCCAAATCAGCCTCCAAATCAGCCCAAGCATAATCCATGATCTTACATGTCCACACAATAAATAACATTTGATTTATTTTGGGCAATTCATTGATCCAAGAGGGCAAGCACATGGATGGAAAGCTGGAGGGGACATTGTGACATTATTTTGGGTCAAAAAGAAGAAAGAGACAGCTCATAAAGGAGGAAGAAAAACGTGCACCAAAGTGTTCTTCAAGCTGGTGTGATTTGATTTTTCAGAACACCTTTCGGTGTTTTGCCCATAACGTTTGACTCAGATGTCCAAATTATCTGTTCTTTAATGCTCTGGAAAGATAACCGAATGGCCTATAAATATGTGTCTAATAGCCATCTCCAGGAGAGGCTTCTAAGAGGGTCGAATTGCTGGCCAAAGTTAGAGTCAGATTTGTGTCCGAATTTTTACTGAAATTCTGTTGTGTTCTTCTTTGTAGATTTCGGTTCTTTAGTTTGTAAAACTTATTATTTCAGTTTGATTCAAGTTATTTCATGTTTATTAAAGTGTTCTTATATATAATCATGGTTGGCTAATCTCTTTCTTGGATCCAAATCAAGGATGATGGTGATTGAGGTGAGTTCTTTAAGATATGAATGAATCTTAATGTTTATCTTCTCATTTTCTTCATGAATGTTTTATTATTGCAAAGAAATTTTAGAAATCATTTAGGTAATGTTATAATCTTGAATTTTTATGCACAAACCTTAGTTTTGGTATAGAGATTGCTTGATTCAATGTCTTACTTAATTTGAAAGTATTTGTTCATTCTTAAGCAATAATTAATCTTCATCTTTTTCAACTTCATTGTAATATCTTCCGATCTAATATCACCATCGTTGATATTAGGTTGAGTTATCTTATATATGTTGAAGAAATCACCAATACATCACCATTAAAATTGATTTGGACCAAGACTTACTTTTTCTTGTCTTTTAAAATCTATTTACACTTTTTCATCTTTGAAAAAAATCCATCAATTATTTTCAACCAAGTTATTATTAATTTAATTTCTCTTGAGTTTTTTTTTGTTGTTACCTAGCTTAATTTCCAAATCTAGCTCTCTGTGGATATGACCTCGATCTTACTGAGTTAATTGCTACATCGCACATTCGTGCACTTGCGAGTTAAAACAAGCTGATCATAAAAAACAGTCAAGCATAGATAGCCGAAGAAGGCCCTTGGAATTCCAAGTGGGGGATAAAGTATTTCTAAAGGTGGCTCCTTGGAAAGGCCTCATTCGATTTGGAGTAAAAGGGAAATTAGCCTCGAGATATATTGGCCCTTTTGAGATTAAGGAAAGAATCGGTCCAGTTGGATATCAATTAGAATTGCCTGTATATTTGGATAAGATTCATAATGTGTTCCATGCGTCATTGCTACGAAAGGCCAAAATAGACCCCTCACGGGTATTGCCACAAGTTCCTATGAAGATTAAGGGGGATCTAACCATGAAAACTAAGCCAGTCAAGATTTTAGATCGAGATGAGAAGCTGTTGAGGAATAAGAGAGTTCCCTTAGTGAGAGTATTGTGGAGAAGCTCTCAAATAGAAGAACAAACATGGGAAAGAGAATCCGAGATGAAGGAGAAGTTTCCGCACTTATTCTCTGACATGGGTACATAATTTGAATTTCAAGGATGAAATTTTATTAGGAGGGGAGAATGTAAATCCCGAGAAAAAAATAAAAAATAAAAATCAAGGCTGGATTAAATTAAAGGAAATAAACTAAACTAGAAAGAAGTGGGGGAAAAACAAATACATTTAAAGAAGATGGGGCCTAAATGCAAATAAGAATAATTATAGAGCATAAGTACTCATTTTGTCACCAAAAACAGATCTGGAGATAATGTAAAGAAAGAAAAGATGGAGTTTTATGTTTATTTTGCAAATCAGATAGAAACACCAAAATTTCAAAAAAAAAAAAAAAACCCATCCAAGATTAAGGGTTATAGGTAAAATAAACACTGGTGGGAAAGGGATTAACAAGAAGAGAAGAGGGAAGGGCCGGCTGCTATTAGAAAGAAAAAAAGAGGGATCGAAACTTTGATGCGTATCGGGTAAGGTATTCTAAACCTGCTTTTATGAGTCATTTCAAGTTGATTATGAATTGATGTCTGGATGTTAAATTATAGATTTTAGTTCTTAGACTTAAATTGAGGAAAAAGTATGAGTTGCTAAATTAAAGAACTTCATGTGATGTGTGTAAATGGAAAGGCTGACGAATCTGGACAGTTTTGTCTCTTGATTTTCAGAGAGATTTCGGGTAGGAGGATGAAAGAATTAGGATCAGATTCCTTATAGAAATTATAGTTTTGAATGTTGGCTAACTAATGAAATTGGTCTTGCTCAATTTAGAGTTATAGAACTCTAGCTATGGGTCACCAAACGAGACAGTAACAGTTCAAAAATAAGACAGTGACAGTTCAATGCCTAGACAGTAACCGTTGGACAATGACAGTTCAATGTCTAGACATAAACCGTTGGACAGTGACAGTTCAATGTCTACACAGTGACAGTTCAATGTCTAGACAGTGACAGTTCAAAAATGAGACAGTGACAGTTAAAAAACGAGACAGTAACAGTTCGGATTTTAAGTAGAAGTACTTCAAATATATGTATAAAAGAATGATGACTATGGTTGCACAAAGAATGACAATAATAATGGGTCAAATAAGAAAAATATAAAATATTTAAAAAAAATGATGACTGAAAGAAAGACTTATTGGTTGTTGATATATTTATAATAAAACATATCCTTAAGTGAGAAGAACTTATGGGATAAACCTGTGAATTTTAGGGGGGACCACAGGCGTGGGGCAACAACAACAACAATAGTAGGGGAGTACGAGTAGAGCTTCTATTACTGGTAGGTGAATCGCACCTATACTTCCTAGTTAATTTCCATGATTTATTTATATTACCAATGTGAAATGTGAATTTCTGAATGTATAGGTATTCAAGGTGAAAAGTTGTGTAAATTGCCAAATGATGAAATTATCACTAACAAATGAAATATGAGAAGTACGATTTGAGGCGTAAACTAGCATACATTTAGTGTATGTTAGGATCTCAGGTAAAGGGATCACCATGTATGGACTAGCATACATTTAGTGTATGTTAGGATCCCAGGTAAGGGGATCACCATGTATCGGCTAGCATACATTTAGTGTATGTCAGGATCCCGGATAAGGGGATCACCTTGGAATGACTCATATGAAGTGATGATAATGGTACCGGTGAAATTGGTACCGGTAATGTGATAAGCAAAAAAGATCATGTTCAATCTCATAAAGTCTAGAATGAAGGTTGAAAGTGGTAGAGGGAACAATTAATAATAGTTGGACAAGGAAGGGATTCTAAATAATAAAAAAAAAAAACTAGAAGGGAGAAGCAAATGAACTATGAATACATGTTACCTTGTTAAAATTGTTAGATGTTCGTGTTGTCATATGTATTGTAATATTCACCTTTCAATAATATGTATTTTGTTTCAGGATCATCACATGCACGACAAGAGTAGATCCTAGCTTATGTTCCCTTCTTGTAATCTAGTTTCTAGGGAGTATACCCTTGTATTTTGTAAATATGAAAATGTTTGTATAACTTAATTTGTATAATTAATGTTTAAACTTGACTGAATGAATTTAACCATGTAGTTCATATAATCATGCTTCATGCCTATGTAATTATACTTATTTATTTTTATCTATCCATAATGATATTTTGTTATATAATGCATATCGTAAATATTGTGGTTGATAAATGTGGGTATAAGTGTGGAAATTGAAAACCCAGGATGATTGGGTCGAGAATTGAGTTATGAGATGCGAGCTATTAGAAGTGTAAATAAATTCATGTCAATAACCTCGGACCTTCCAGTATATGAGGGAACTCTGTCAAATTCTGGTAGATTTTAATACGAAGACCATGAATATATATATACAAAAAAAAAATTATTATGTTTTTTTTTCGATTGACATGAGATTGTCGTTTTATCCCGAAATGGAGGATGTTATAGTTATATGATTTCCTAACCTTCTGTTATATGAATATTGACCTCTCTTGGCCATACGTATTCATTTTATCCCCACAAATGTTTTTCTTTATAACAATTTAGTACTATATTCACTTTTCATTTCATTTATTTCACTATTTTTATCTTGATTTAGGTTTCTTTAATTTAATTTAACCCATTTTACTATTGGTTAAATTTCTTCTATTTTAATAACCTAGAAAAAATTATAATTGGGAGTTTACATTCCTTCCTCATAAAATTTCATCCTCGAAATTTTAAAATTCATACCTATATGTGCAAACAATTTCTGAATTTTTTTTCATCATTTTATACTTTCGTATCCAAGTTTCTTTTGCAATTTGAAACTCTTTCATAATTTTTATTTTTTTCCGACAACACTCATGACACCAGCCGTCATGTTTAATCTTGTTTCAACTATCAAATTTATCATCCTTTACTATTGTAAATCAACATGCAACATAAACAAATAAAATTTTTGGATGTATTAAAATCTTCAAAATATAAAAAGGTGAGGTGGTAAACACCTACTTGTTCCTCTTAATGGTCCCGTTCTGCTACCTTGAGGCCCCGTAGTCGATGTCTCTCCTACTCCATACAAGACCAACATTTAATATCATTCATTCCCCTTTTCAATGTTTTCTTATCAACTAGCAAGTATCATTATATGATTTCATGCAAGTTTTTCATATCTAAATTAGGTCATTATTTCATGTTCACATAGCCACCTGTTAACCCGAATTGTGCAAACTTTTTTAAGCTAATTTCTTAACCTAATGTTGTGAACCGTAGCGGAATTTAATGGAATTCGCAACCCCAAGATCAATGTAATCCAAGTTTGTTAAGATTTGAATGAGCTTATCACAATGGAAGACTTGCTCCAAGGCAACAAGACTAGAAACCAACTCGATCACAACACCTACACTTGAAGACGAGCAAAAGAAGTATAAATTCACAACAAAGAATGGTCAATTCTTTGAAGAGTTGAAAGTTCAATAAAGAACCAAGTTTGAGCAACAAAAACTCGGCTACAATGCTGAAAATATTATCAAAAGTCTGCCCTAAAATTATTCCTAAAGAGTATTTAAACTCCAAGCCAAAACCCTAGTTTTCTTAATGGGTTTCACATAAGCCCAATTTAAATAATAATCAACCCAAGCTAAAACTAGCCCAAACTAATTAAAATAAAAAAAATAAATAAGTCTAAGACCCAAATAAAATGTCTCCTCTTAAAATAAATAAAGTTTGATAACCTAACTAATTAAATAAGATAAGTTCGTTGTTTCTGCATTCTTGTCTTGCAGCAATAAAAGCCCAACTTACAACGAATGATTCTCTCTCGTATTAATGAGTTAGAAGGCATGCCATATACCGTTAGAAATGTATGGAAGTATAGTTTCCATCCCAATAGAATCACATTAAAATTCTATATGTAGCTTAAGTTATGACCCAAAGAGTAATGAAAGGTCAAACTATTTAAATCTAGTCATCTTCTCCCAATCCTTGTGTAATGGTCTTGGTTCCACCAACAAACCCCTCTTGAACCTGAATCAAATTAATCAAGGCTTGCTCTTTATTATTAGAAATCCTCTTGAAATCCACCTTAGCTCATGTATCTTAAAGAAGTCCATTAAAAGCTTTTTTGAACTTCTTAGCCCTAAGCCTAGTAACCAGACCAACTGGAGCCTCCAATGGATCCTTTAATGGTTGGATTGCATCATCCCCTCTCTCCTTAAAAGGATTCAACCTCATATCATCACCTACACTAAATAAAGAAAGATCAGAGACATTGAATGTATCACTAACACTATACTCACTCGGTAGATCCACTTTATAGGCATTATCATTAATCCTTTATATGATCTGATATGGACCATCTCCTCGAGGCATAAATTTTGATCTTCTTTTTTCAGGAAACCTTTACTTCCTCATATGCACCTAAACCCATTCACCTGGTTCAAATCTCACCAATTTTCATCCCTTATTGACTTTGTTTGCATATTATTCATTCTTCTTTTCAATCTGTTGCCGAATCATTGCATGGAGATCTTTTACCACCTGTGCTTTTTTATTACCATCAAGACTAATCCTTTCATCAACAAGTAAAGGAATCAAATCTAATGGTGTCAAAGGGTTAAAACCATACATAGTCTCAAATGGTGAATAATCAGTAGTAGAAAGCACACTACAATTATATGTAAATTCAATGAATGGCAAACAATCTTTCCAATTTTTAAGATTCTTTTGAATGATAGCCCTTAACAATTGAATCAAATTATGGTTAACAAGGAGAGAGAAACACTCCCAGTGTAGTGAGAGAAGCAACCGTTCGGTGCTTGTGTCCTTCCCTCTCTGGTCACCATTTATCTTCTCCTGTCCCAAACTCTTTCTCGGTTAACATGATGAAATTAAAGGCTAAATCCACAGCTATTCAGTCTGGCCAAGGCGATTTTAAGCTTCAATCCAAACGACGCCCTGCCCTACGCATGACTAGGGTTCAGTCCACAAGTTGTTCACCGGCGCAATCCCCATCTCCGACTTCTATTCCACCTCATTCCAAGGTTGCTTTTGCTGATTTTGTACATTTCTCCAGTGATACTAGGGTTTTGTCCCCTCGTAGGAAAAACCCAAGTCAATGTCGAGCACCCCTACTTCTTCTTCCCACTGTCACTCTTCTGGTGATCATTCCTCTAATTTTGTCGTGAACTCAGACCACCATGAGATGAGTCGTGGTATGGCCAAAGCTAGTAGTTCTCAACCTTGCTCCAAACAGGTTGCCCGTTCAGCTCAGGGTCATCCTTCAATGCCAAGCCCTACTGAAAGGGTCCCCCTAGCAATCCTGGTGATAGTCACACCTCAAGCTAGCTGTAACCAAGTCCCTCTAACTGGTTCAACACCAGGTACATCACATTCCCCTTCTCTTTTTCACTTCCCTGATTTTGCTTCCTCTGTTGTATGCCATATTTAGGGTGAGGATGTTAGTGAACCAGTTGATAGATGGAAATTTTGTTTAGTAGGCTATGTGGCTGGAAAGTTTCCTGGGTATTCTGCTATGCAAGCTTTTATTAACCGTACATGGTAGCATAAAGCCAATTTCTCTATGCATGATTCGGGTTGGTTGATCTTTGATTTCTCTTCAGAATCAGAAATGTTAGATGTTCTAGGGGCGGGACCATATGTTATATTTGGTAGGCCTCTTGTTCTTCAAATCATGTCTGATTTCTTTGATTTTCGATTCAATAAGCTCACTACCATGCCCACATGGGTGCGTTTCCCTAATCTGCCATTACGTTGCTGGAATCATTGAAGTAGATCTTTTTTCTGATTTGCCATCCACTGTTACTGTGCTATTTTCCAATGGCAACACTTTGGTGTAGCAACTGGTGTATGAGTCTCTGCCACACTTTTGTAAGCAATGTAAGTCTCTTGGACATTCCATACTTACTTGCACCAAAGGTCATGCCCCACGCAATAGAAAGAGGTCCCATGACAATTTAGCCTGCTCAGCCAGTTCTAGTCCATCTGCAGAGACTGCTGCTTTTGAAAAGCAAGATCCATATTGTGCAGGACCTTTTATTAATCATAGGGAGGATCCTATGTCCACAGAAGTTGCTGCAGTAGATCCTCCAAGCACCCAGCCTCATGACCGCAAACGATCAAAAGCTGATGGTTCTGAGTCCTCAGATTCAATTCCTGGAAAGATGGCCGCTGCATCTAAACCAACTAGGAGGCAGTATCTCATTCGTAGTAAAGCAGCTGCCACTTCTCGTATAGGGTTGCCCAACTCCCCTACTGTATCTTTCCAGTTACTGCATAGCTCTGATAGCTCTGCCCCATCCTCCATCTTCTGATGATTGTATTTCTGTTTAGCAGGCATCCCTACTGGTAGGCGCCTGCCTGGGACTTTTGACTTATGCATTTAATTTGCTGGTTTGCTTGATGGTTGTCATTTTGTTTCTGTTTATAAGGACTGTGGGGAATTTCCTTCCTTTTGTACAACTTCTTTGCTTGATGCTTGTTTACTGTTGGATATGGCTTGCTTGTTGAATCTGGTTTGGCCTAGTGGGAGTATGTTCCCCTACGCTTTTTGGTCTGCATGAGGGTTGTTCATGCCTTTTGTAGCCGGATATGGCTTGTTTATTAATGCTGATCTTTAGATCCTGTTTGGACTAGTGGGAGTATGTTCCCCTACACTTTTTGCTCTGCATGAGGGTTGTTCATGCCTTTTGTAGCCGGATATGGCTTGTTTATTTATGCTAATCTTCAGATCTTGTTTGGACTAGTGGAAGTATGTTTCCCTAAGCTTTTGTTACTCTGCATGAGGGTTGTTCATGCTTTGGCTTTTTGGATGCTTGGTAGGTATTGGATCCGTGTATAGGGGATCCTTATGGCTTGCTTGTGTTGGGGAGACTGTCCCAACAACTACTCTCTGTAAATTGCTTAAGTTTGTTCAAGGGAGTTTGTTCCCTTATGCAGGCATAGTTCTGCTGAGTTCCAGCTTGTACTACAAGATTATCTTGCTCCTTTTTTTATCTATAAAATTCTTACATTTGATAAAAAAAAAAAATTATGGTTAACAACTTCAGTTTGGCCATTTGTTTGTGGATGATAAATAGTAGAATATAAAAGTTTAGTTCCTAACTTACCCCACAAAACCTTCCAAAAGTAACTCAAAAACTTAACGTCTCGATCAGATATAATGCTTCTAGGAAGACCATGTAGCCGAATGACCTCTCTAAAGAATATGTCAGTTATATTTGTTGCATCATTAGTTTTATGGCAAGCAATGAAATGTGCCATCTTAGAAAATCTATCCACAACAACAAATATATAATCTCTCCCTTTCCTAGACCTAGGTAGACCTAAAATCAAATCCATAGAAATATCAACCCAAGGTTTCTTAGGAACAAGCAAATGTGTGGAGAGTCCATGAGGCACTACCCTAGATGTAGCTTGTCTACATGTTATACACCTATCACATATTCTTTACACATCTCTTTTTCATATTAGGCCAATAAAATGCTCATACAGAACCTCTAAAGTTTTAGTGATTCTAAAATGCCTTATTAAACCTCCCTTATATGCTTCCCTCACAAGCAATTCATATAGAGAACATTTAGGCACACATGATTTCTTTTCCTTAAATAAAAATCCATCATGACTAAAATATTTATTCTTGGTTGAAACCTTACATGTGTCATATATAGCACCAAAATCATGATCATCAAGATACAACTCCTTAATATACTCAAATCCTAGCAATTTAGTATTAAGAGTATTAAGAAGAACATACCTTCGCGACAAGGCATTAGTGACCACATTTTCCTGATCTTGCTTGTATTTAGTCATATATGGAAAAGTTTCAATAAACTTAACCCACTTACCATGTCTCCTACGTTAACTTACCTTGACCCTTTAAATGTTTCAATGATTGGTGATCAATATGTATGACAAACTCCTGGCCATAAATAATGTTGCAAAGCCCTTCACTACTGCTACAACTTTTTATCATAAGTGAGATAGTTAAGAGTTGCACCATTACGTTTCTCACTAAAATAAGCAATGGGCTATTTTTCTTACATTAGAATAGTTCAAATACCTATTCCTGAAGCATCACATTCAATCTAAAAAACTTTATTAAAATCAGGTAAAGATAGTAATGGTGTCAAAATCAACTTTGATTTTAACAACCTAAAAGCATTTTCTTGTTCTTCTCCCCACTTAAAACCTACAACTTTCTTAACAATTTCAGTCAATAAAGAGGCTATCGTACTAAAGTCTTTAATAAATCTCCTATAGAAACTAGCCAAATCATGAAAACTCCTAACGTCTGTTATGGATTTTGGTATAAGCCATTCTTGAATAGCTTTAACCTTAGCCTCATCCATCTCTATACCTTTTGCACTAACCACATATCCAAGAAAAACAGTCATCCATGCAAAAGTCACACCTTTTCAAATTAGAATATAAGGACTCTTTTCTAAGCACATTGATTAGTACTTAAAAGTGCATTTTTATCAATGCTTTATATCATCATTTTGCACTTGAAATTATAGCAACAACGAAGAAGTCTGAATATGTCCTACAGCCCATACATTGTTCAATGTTCAGCCCATATCTCAAGTTCTAGAAGTCCAAATGACCTCAATTTTTTTTTTTGGAAAGCTGAGACAATTTCCTAGAATTTTCATGAGTAAAGTTGGTTCAAATTTAGACGTTATCAATGACATTTTGTTCAAACAAAAAGATAAGGATTGTCACTAAGTCAAGATGTGGCCACCCACTCAACAATTAGTCATCAAATTAATAGTTCCAAATTTTGGCCTATAAAAGGAGGCATTTGCCATGTATTTAGGCATCCTGGTTTTCAGATCAAGATCATGCTCTTTATTTCTCTCTTTATATTTTTGTAATGCTTAAGTTTTGCTTTCATTAATATCTTGTTTATGGTTTCATTTCATTTCCTTTACTTAGTTAACTTGTATCTTATTTATATTCTCATCTTGCTTATTTATGTTTCTCTTCTTCATTATGTTTAGCTAAGTTTATTATGTGAAGGTGAAAAGGTTACACTAATAGTGTAAGAATAAGTATAATATAAACTCAATATGGACTTCAATGCTTATATCCTAAACAACTTGCTATTAACATGTCTTATCATTTTTATCTTATTAATTCTTAATACCTTGCTTGTTAAATGGTTAATCTAGATTTGTGGTGTATAACACTTGGTACAACAAATGCTTGTTACTTTCATAACCCAACCGTATGGTATAAGCTACACTTGTGCTATGAAAGGAACTTGATTTGTTGTTAATATAAGTTAGCATCATGAATTCCTAACAATATTTAAAAGTTAGGAGTCACTTAAATAAGATAATTAATATGATCATGTTAACAATTTATAATAAGTTATTAATGACAAATCATCTGATTGGAACCTCCTTTGTGTGTGGTTTCCAGTTGAGTAATAAAAATAGTTTATATTATACTTGTTTGAAATACCATTAGTGGATCCTCTAACCTTGACATTTGTTTTTATCATTGTTTAATCCTTCACATTAATCAAATATCTCAAAGTCCTCTTTAACTTATTATTATTATTATTATTATTTATAATTTATATAGTTAACCTCTTTATGGTTCGACCCCGGTCTTGCCGAGTTATTTATTACTTCAACACTCCTATACTTGAGAAAAGACATCAATCTTTTGGTCGTGTGAAGTTTTTGGCATTGTTGCCGGGGAGTTAAATTTTTGCATAAATTATAAATTTTGTTATATTTTTCGCTTTTCACTTTTCTTTTATCTAAGTTTTGTTTCTTATGTTTTGTCTCCTTTTCTTTTCTTTCTTTTATTCTTTTTCTACACGTGCATGAGTGTTTCATCATGTATATTTAAGGGAATCCATACTTGCATTTAAGGGAATTTGAAGAAGTGTGTAGCACCTATAATGACTTAGCATGAATACCATCAGATTAAAGCTTTTTTCTTTTTCATTAAAAGATAAAGCTAAAACATAGCTATAAAATCTTAGGTTAGGATCCATTCGTGCTTGGGATGAAATGCAACAACAATTTTTAAAGAAGTTTTTTCCATCTCACAGAACAAACTCTTTCAAAAGACAAATCACTACTTTCACTCAAGAACCAGAAGAAATATTTTACCAATGTTGGGACAGGTATCGAGAATTGCTTAATACTTGCCCTCATCATGGTTTTGAAACATGGAGATTGGTTTCACATTTTTATGAAGGTTTAACACCTAAAGATAGGCAAATGGTTGAATTGATGTGCAATGGAACTTTTGAAGATAAAGATCCTAATGAAGCAATGGAATGCCTAGACTTGCTTACTGAAAATGTGCAAAATAGGGACACTGCAGGCACTTATGAGGAACTAAGTAAAACCCAACCTCATACATCTAGTGGAGGTATGTACAACCTTAAGGAAGATCATGACCTCCAAGCCAAATTTGCATCTTTAGCTAGAAAACTCGAAGCACTAGAATTGAAAAAAAGTGGTTAATTAAAATCTGTTCAAGAAATTGTATGTCAAACTATGAAACGAACGAACATGCAACCAATGACTGTCCAACTTTGCCTTCTTTCAAGGAATGCCTCCATGAACAAGCCCATGCTTTAACAGTTTCTAAAGGCCCAATCATAATCCATACTTGCAAACATATAACCCTGGTTTGAGAAACCACCCAAATTTAAGTTGGAAGAGTGATAATAATAATGCACAAACTTCATAGCCACCGTTTCAAGCACACCATAATTTTCAAAATTCTCATGGATATGCACCTCCTTATGCTCCACCTCCTAGAAGAAATCTTGAGGAAACATTGCATGCATTTATTGAAAAGCAAGAGGCAAATCAACACTTAACTTGCTCAAGGCATGACAACTTTTAAAGATACTTTTGCTAGGTTAATATTTGCTCTCAGTTTCCAAGAGAAAGGTAAGTTTCCATCTCAACCACAACAAAATCCAAAAGGGCAATACCATGCAAATGCAAGTAGTCCCAGAAGCCAACATATGGATCAAGTCAAATCAGTTATCCACCCATAGCTCTTTTAGCACCTGCATCTGATTTATAACTTTTTCCACTTTCCTCAGCCAACGCCCAGTAACCTCTGCATCCTCTTCGCCATGGTAAGTCATACAACCTATCTCTCTCATACCCTTCACCCATTGCACTATGATGACTGCTCCCCCTAATCTAGGATTCTTATTGGGGAGGCTCCTAATACCATTCATGCTACTACAACTTTCACTATATGTTCTGTAAAAGAAGGATCCGAAAATGGGTTTGATCCAGCTACCGGTGCGGTGCCACTGGTAGGGGTATATTATCTCCCCTTGTCTATCTAATACCTCGAGCATGGATACTGTTGTGATGTCGCAGTCTCACAAATTAATTACCTTAGCTTAAAACACAACACACAAGATAGTATAGAGCAAGCAAAGGGTCGATCCCACGAGGAAGTTTCAAGTCAGATTTTTATGTTGTACGTTATGTAATTGGGGGGATTTTGGTTTGCAATTATCTAAACTATGGTAGCAATTAAACTAGCAAACAAAATCAATTAAAACCAAAACTTATCAAGAAAACAAACCTTGGTTGCAAGCACACATCCACCAACGGAAATTAGAACCAATCCTTGAAACGAAAATTGCAGTTTATGTTCTGAAATTTTATCTTTTCTTAACGTTGATTAATTAATGGATCCGCCGTATAACTAATCCTAACCAACAAATAATCAAAGTGTTCGCACTAATGATTCAATTTAATGGCAGCTTTAAGAACTAGATAATCTCATCAAGATGAACATACAAGTTGTTCGCAGCTTGTGTCACTTTGTTTAAATGTTCTCCCTAAGTTCAATAATGTAGTTTCGCCACAATTATCAAGCTTAGTTGCTTCACAAGTTCGTATATCACAACTCCGGTTTTGATATTAAACTTAGCAATAGATTGTTCACAACAATAACTTAAAGTCCGCTCTAGCAATCATCAACAACAATCATAGGAAATATGCATAGGAAAACAATCATAATCATTCATAACATAAACTGAAAATAAAAGGAAGAATAAATCTCACGGTTCTTGAAATCCAAAGGTTTGTTGTGTCCTTGCAACCAAGAAAAGAGCTTAGCCTTGCATAACTATTGAACAACTACTCCTAAAGAATGAATAGAGCATGATTTTTTGGGTTTGTAGAGGAGAGAATTTGTGTTTGTTCTCTGCTGGCTGCTGCCTCCTTCTACTCTCCCTCTTTTCTGCTGGCTGCTGCCTCCTTCTGTCTTTCTTTTTATATGCTAAGAAACCCTAGTCTCTATTTTACAAAATAGTCCTCCTTTAAGTTGGTAGTTTACATTTAAGTACTTCAATAACTATTTTTCCTAAAAAGGAGAAATAGCCTTGCATGAAATCCTCAAGATCTGACTTAGAGGAGTTAAATTGCTGATATAAAAACTTGGATGTCGGTTTAGATGCTTCAAAACATAATTTGGACTTGTTTCTTCACAAAACCTGTTTCCTGGCAGAATTTAGTTGCCATCTTTGAAAATTCATATCTCTCTCATATGACATCGTTTTTGGCTAAAATTGGAGCGTTTATAGATCTTGGAGTAAGGAATCCAAAACAATTGAGTTTGCATCAATTGGACTTCTGAAGCTCCAGATATTGAATTTTGAATGGGCAAAGATCAACATTAGTAGACTGCGAGATTTGACTTTGAAGGATTTGATTGCCATGATCTTTCTCTTTTTATTTTTCTTGCATTACATTTCCAGAAAGGTATGGATGTTATCTTTTTAATGCCATTGGAATCACTTCATTTTGATCTCTAGAACTCACGCTCTGCACAAAATATTGACTGAACATCAAATCTGTCAATTACCTCCAATTTACTCCTTTTTGCATCTTTCATCCAAAAGTGCCTTCAAAATATAAAACAAAGAATATCAAGGCATTTTACATATAAAACATGGACAAAACATTAGGTAGATGTGGGTGAAACTATCAAATAATATGGTTACATCAAATACCCCCACACTTAACTCTTGCTCGTCCTCGACAAAGGATAAATAAAATTAAATTGAAAATAACTATGATCAATCTCTTAATCTCCCATCAATGTCCAAGAATATATCCATTATAAACAAGAATACAATCAACAAAGATAAAGAGTATAATTTTTCATGAATTCATTTACAAGCAAACTTCGAAAGTCAATTAATTGTCAAGATTTAAATGAAATTTATGTCATGCTAAAGTGATAGGTCCTCTCATTGATATACACTCCAACACTCATGTGTTTAGGGTTTATGTGTTTAAATCTCTCAAATTCAACCAAAGAGTATGTTCTACCATAAGCTTGCTTTTTCAATCTCATCTCCATTAGCAACTTATTACAAGTACTACATGAATCAAAAGGTCTTATTTTCTGGTTATAATGGGGATGAGGTTAAGGTGAGGTAAAAGAAAGTAAAAGGAAAGGTTCAAACCAAAGAAAGTAGAGCATTTTGAAAAATGATACTTCTAACAAGATATTCCATCAAAGCTCATAAATTTTTCATCTTTAATCACCAATGCTTAACTCCTTTTGATTTCAAGCTCTTTCAACATAAAACCTTAAGAACATAAAGGAATACTTTTTTTTAATTTTTTTTTTCTTTTTTTTTTTTTTTTTCACCTTTGGCAACTTTGCCCATCTTTTCATCAAGCATCACTTCTTTCTTTTCACATAATTTCCAACCATAATTCCATAAGATATCACAAGTATATGCTCTACTAATCCTTGGCCAGGGGAAAAGAAAAACATATATAAAGTTAAGGCTTATACATGGATAAAGCAATAAAAAGATAAACAAGCTCAAAAGGGGCTCACTAAAGATAATATGCTTTAGGTTGGCTTTTTGGCACGAGGGGTTAAAATTCCTAATGCCTTTATCATCTTCATGTATATTTGTAATGGAATATAATCTCAATAAGATATGAAGCAAGTTCTAGATATACATATCATTGAAAGAATGCACACTTAAAGAATATAATGTTGAAGGCTCAAAAGCTTGCATTGGTATAACACTATAAAGTCAACATGACATATTCTCAAAGTCAATCCCTAAACCAATTAAACCTTAAAATTTGCATGCAAACTCCTTCATTTGATTTATATCTTCATCTATCTCAATTAATTCTCATACATAATACTGATATTCTCAAAAACCAATGGGAGTTAACAAAGAAAACTAAAATAAAAAAACTAAAATTCTCTCAATACCCCCACACTTAAAACACAACATTGTCCTCAATGTTGAAATAAAAGCAAAGGAACATAAGAGAATGACAAAAAAATAAATTAAAATGCGAAAAGAAAAGAAAAGATAAGAAAAAAGAAAGCAAATCTAATTTTTTTCTTTTTATGTTGGGTTGCCTCCTAGTAAACGCTTTTATTTTATGTCATTAGCTTTACATGTGGCATGCTCATTCTTCATAGATTGGTTCAACTAATTCTACAGAAGCGGTGAGTTTTGCCGTCCAACCTTCATAGAAAGGTTTCAAACGATGCTCATTAACCTTGAGTACTTTGTTGGTTTCTAAACTTGTAATTTCAACTGCACCATAAGAAAAAAAATATTAGAAACAACAAAGGGTCCAATCCAACGAGAGCGCAATTTTCCAGGAAAAAGTTTCAAACGCGAATGATAAAGAAGGACTTTGTCTCCAACATGAAACTCCTTTCTTGTAAGCATTCGGTTATGAAAGTTCTTAGTCTTTTCTTTATAAATCCTTGCATTCTCGTAAGCATCATTTCGAATTTCTTCCAACTCTTGCAGTTGCAGTTTTCTTGCAATCCCAGCAGCATCATAATCAATGTTGCATTGTTTAATGGCCCAAAAAGCTTTGTGTTCAAGCTCCACCGGTAGATGACATGCTTTCCCATAAATCATTCTATAAGGTGACATTCCTATAGGTGATTTATAAGCAGTCCGATAAGCCCAAAGTGCATCACCAAGTCGTAGACTCCAATCTCGCCGGTTGGGTTGCACTGTCTTCTCCAAAATGGACTTGATTTCTCGATTTGAAATTTCAGCTTAGCCATTTGTTTGAGGATGGTATGTTGTGGAAGTCCGATGAGTCACATGATATTTGTGTAACAATGCTTCCATTGAACGATTGCAGAAATGAGTGCCACGATCACCAATGATAGCTTTAGGGATGCCAAAACTGTCAAATATGTGAGTCCTGACAAAATCTAAAACAACCTTAGAATCGTTAGTTCGTGTGGCTTTTGCTTATCCATTTGGACACATAATCAAGAGCAAGCAGAATATAAAGATTTCTAAAAGAAGAAGGAAATGGACCCATAAAGTCAATACCCCAAACATCAAAAATTTCACTTACAAGAATATTCATTAAAGGCATTTGATTCTTATGAGTGATATTACCTGTTCTTTGGTATTTTTCACATAATTTGCAAAAGTGATATGCATCTTTAAAAATAGAAGACCAATAGAAACCACTTTCAAGTACCTTGTGGGCTGTTCTTTTTGCTCCAAAATGCCCACCACAAGAATGAGAATGACAAAAAGTGAGAATGGAATGAAATTCATCTTGTGGTACACACCTCCTAACTATTTGATCCGCACAAAATTTCCAAAGGTAAGGATCGTCCCAAAAATAATATTTAGCATCAGCTCGTAACTTATCTTTTTGGGGTTTAGACAAACCTGGAGGGAATTCGTTGGTGACTAAATAGTTTACCAAATTAGCATACCATGGTCTTGTAGAGGAATGCAACATATACAACTGCTCATTATTGTTTCCTTATATCCTCAGTCGGCTCAAGTGATCAACCACATGGTTTTTGGCACCTTTTTTATCTTTGATCTCAAGATTGAATTCTTGTAAAAGCAAGATCCACTTAATCAGTCTTGGTTTGGACTCCTTCTTCAAAAGATACCTGAGAGCTGCATGGTCAGTAAAAACAATGACTTTTGTACCAAGTAGATATGACCTGAATTTTTCAAGAGCAAACACCATTGCAAAAAGTTCTTTTCAGTTGTATGGTAATTGCATTGTGCTCTATCCAACATGCAAGAAGCATAGGCGATAACATGCAAATTCTTCCCAATTCTTTGGCCAAGCACAACTCCTACCGCATAGTCACTCGCACCACACATTATCTCAAAAGGTTCATCCCAATTTGGTGGTTGGATGATAGGGGCAGATGTGACACATCTCTTAAGCTCATCATGGGCATCTTTACATGCTTAATGAAACACAAAATCCACTTCTTTGGCTAATAGTTTGCACAAGGGTGTTGTAATCTTCGAGAAATCTTTGATAAAGCGTCAATAGAAACCTGCATGGCCTAGAAAAGAACGAACTTCCCTCACGCATGAGGGGTAAGGCAATGATGAAATAACATCTATCTTAGCTTTATCAACCTCTAATCCACGTGAAGACACAACATGCCCAAGAACTATTCCTTGTTCCACCATAAAATAACACTTTTCATAGTTCAAGACAAGGTTAGTTTCAATGCACCTTTTCAGGATCAAATATAAATTTTCTAGACATTTATCAAAAGAATCACCATACACCGTGAAATCATCCATAAAAACCTCGATTATTCTTTCCACATAGTCATAAAAAATACTCATCATGCATCTTTGAAAAGTTGCGGGTGCATTACAGAGACCATAGGGCATTCTCCTATATGCATATGTACCAAATGGACATGTAAATGTAGTTTTTTCTTGATCTTCAGGATTAATAAAAATTTGATTGTATCCACTATATCCATCAAGAAAGCAATAAAAAGACTTACCTTTCAAGCGTTCAAGCATTTGGTCCATGAATGGTAATGGGAAATGATCTTTGCGTGTAGCAAGATTTAGCTTTCTGTAATCAACTCACATTCTCCATCCACTCGAGATGCGAGTAGGAATGAGTTCATCATTTTTATTTTTCACCAACATGATTCCGGTCTTCTTGGGCACCACATGGATTGGTGCCACCCATTTACTGTCCGTGATGGGGTAAATGACACCTGCATCTAACAGTTTCAAAATTTTAGCTTTCACTACCTCTATCATAGGCGGGTTCAACCTCCTTTGCATTTCCCTTGTTGGTTTTGCGTTGTCTTCCAATAGTATGTGATGCATACACATTGAGGGACTAATGCCCTTGATGTCGGCTAAAGTCCATCCAATGGTCGTCTTGTGATCACACAACAACTTCACAAGTTTTTCCTCTTGCATATTTGTCAAACCTTTTGCTATGATAACGGGAAGTGTATTGTTGTCGCCAACGAATACATACTTCAAATTATCGGGCAAAGATTTTAATTCTAACTCGGGGGCCTGTAAAATAGATGGCAAAGGCTTTTTATGTGAGAGTACTAAATCAACAAAGACATTACCATGGGGAACGGTTTGTAAAGCTTGTAAGGCCAATACTGATTCGTGCACATTTTGGGGAACACACACATGCCTCTCCATCTCTTCTATCTTGGTGAAATCATAGCCATAGCTTAAAGCTATGCTTAATCCGTCTTTGTAATCAAAATCACAAACTTGCTGCACACACTTATTAATTTGGTCATAGCATGTGATAGAATAAACATTGCTATAAGGATATTTCATTGCATCATGAAAATTGAATTCAATTTTTTCATCTCCTACCTCCATAGACAAGGTATCCTCACCACAATCAATCTTTGTGTTGGCAGTTTTCAAGAATGGTCTCCCAAACAATATAGGAGTGCTGGTTGATGAATCACAAGAATCATGTTCCATATCAAGAATATAAAAGTCACATGGAATAACCAAACTATCAATCTTGACTAGGACATCTTCTATCACACCAAGTGGGTAAACAAAACTACGATCCGCAAGTTGTATTACAATACTAGTTTTATTCAAAGGCTCTAGACTAAGAGAATCATAAACATGTTTAGGCATAATATTAATGGATGCATCTAAATCGCATAAAGCTCTTTTAAAACTAGCATTACCAATAACACATGGGATAGTAAACGCACCTGGGTCTTTTTGTTTCAAAGGCATATTCTTTTGAACAACGTCAGATACAACTTCACTCATACTTACTGTTTCATGACCTTTTAGTTTGAAAGCTCTCTTGGTAGTACACAACTCCTTCAAGAATTTTGCATACTTGGGAATTTGCTTGATAACATCAAGCAAAGGAATGTTCAGTTCCACTTTCTTGAAAACCTCTGAGATCTCTTTTTCTTTGTCTTCTTTCTTTGACCTAGAAGAACTCATAGGGAAGGGTGAAATTGTTTTAAAACTGGAAGTCAGTGATTGAGGAGTTACCTTTGGAGTGTTGGTCTTTGTTTCAGTTTGTGGAGGAGGAGGATGATGTTCCTTCTTTGTACTCAATTCAGTTTCTATCTCTTCTTCTTGCTCCATCTTAATTTGTTTCAACCTTTTCTCTTCAAGTTTTTTCCCACTTCGCAGGATGATTGCACTAACATTCTCTTTTGGATTCAATGCTTGGGAGGGAAATTTTCCATTCATTTGCGCTTCCAATTTCCCTACACTTGAAGCTACTTACCCCATTTGCTTTTCCAAGTTGTGAATACTTGACCTTGTTTCCTGTTGAAAAGACATGATATTTTGTTGCAAGGTCACAGTGTTAGAAGCCAAAGTTTTCATCATCTCACGAAGATCATCATTGGATGATGACCCCATAACATTGGAGTTTGTGAATGGAGGGTTATCTTGCTTGATAATTCTGTTGGGATTGAAATCCATGGGGATGGAACTGTCGACTTTGATTGCCTTGTTGAGGTGGGTTCCCATAGCGTAAGTTGGGATTATCTCTCCATCCAGGATTATACATGTTAGAAAAGGGATCATATTTACACTGGGGCTATCCGTTGAATGCTTCATCAACTGCATTAGCATGTTCAATGTAATCTTCCTGCATTGTTGGGCATATATCTGAAGCATGTCCTTGTAAGGAGCATATGCTACAAACTTTCACCTGTTGAACATTTTCACAAGCCAAAGAACGCACAAGAGAAGTAAGATCATTAACTTTATTTTCAAGGTTAGAAATACTTACCTCATTTACTCGTTTGTTGGAGAAGTCTCCACGAGTGAAAAACTGTTTTGAGTTGGTTGCCATGTTTGAGATCAATTGGCATGCAGCCTCGGGTGTCTTATCCACCAATGCGCCTCCACTTGCAGCATCAATGATACTACGGTCAGTAGGCATCAATCCTTCATAGAAATATTGAATGAGCAGCTGATCGGGTATTTGATGATGAGGGCATTGAATACACAGTTGCTCAAATCTTTCCCAATACTCTAAAAGTGTCTCTCCATGAGATTGCCGAATCCCACATATTTCTTTCCTTATGTTGGCAACTCGAGATGCTGGGAAATACTTCTCAAGGAAAATCTTCTTCATGGCATTCCAAGTTCCAATAGATCCTGGGAGAATAAAGAAAAGCCATGTCTTTGCTGCCCTCTTTAAAGAGAAAGGGAAAGCTTTCAACTTAACTTGTTCTTCATCAACTCCATTCGGTTTCATGCGAACACAAACCATATGGAACTCCTTGAGATGAGTATGAGGATCTTCTCCTGCAAGACCATTGAATGTTGGTAACAAATGTATAAAACCATATTTGAGCTCAAAGTTTACATTATTGTTAATGTTTATGCACAATGGTTGATTTTCCATGTTAGGAGCAGCAAGCTCCTTGAGTGTTTGTTATCATGCAATCGCGATGGTGTTAAGGTGAACTTCCTTTCTTAACCTGTGTAAAGTTCTTTCTATTTCAAGATCAACCTGCACTAGACTCCGATTAGTAGAACGGGTTACTGGCATAAATCATCAAGAAAACTCAAAAGAAAGCAACCACACAAGCGATAAAAAAAATAATACAAATTATATGAAAATCCTACACTAGAAAACTAAAACTGCCTAAAAACCTTAAAAAACAGTGGAATTTGGCCTCGACAGGGTGAGGGTAGTGGTTACCACTAGTCCTATTCAGAACGTCGTTTCACTTCAGGATACAAAAGGCCGACACCTAATTCCACAAACAATTTTGTTTTGAACAGTACCGTTGCCGCAAATGAACAGTAACGCCGCAAGCAAAAATTTTGTTTCTCTCTTCTTCTTTTTTTAGAAATGTAAATAACAATCACAACAACTAAAAATAACAGTACAAGCACAAGAATCAACTAAAATTACTTCCTCGGCAACAGCGCCAAAATTTGTTGCGATGTCGTGGTCGCACAAATTAATTACCCTAGCTTAAAACACAACACACAAGATAGTATAGAGCAAGCAAGGGGTCGATCCCACAAGGAAGTTTCAAGTCAGATTTTTATGTTGTACGTTATGTAATTGGGGGGATTTGGTTTGTGATTATCTAAACTATGGCAACAATTAAACTAGCAAACAAAATCAATTAAAACCGAAACTTATCAAGAAAACAAACCTTGGTTGCAAGCACACATCCACCAACGGAAATTAGAACCGATCCTTGAAACAAAAATTGCAGTTTATGTTCTGAAATTTTATCTTTTCTTAACATTGATTAATTAACAGATCCGCCGTATAACTAATCCTAACCAACAAACAATCAAAGTGTTTGCACTAATGATTCAATTTAATGGCAGCTTTAGGAACTAGATAATTTCATCAAGATGAACATACAAGTTGTTCGCAGCTTGTGTCACTTTGTTTAAATGTTCTCCCTAAGTTCAATAATGTAGTTCCGCCACAATTATCAAGCTTAGTTGCTTTACAAGTTCGTATATCACAACTCTGGTTTTGATATTAAACTTAGCAATAGATTGTTCACAACAATAACTTAGAGTCCGCTCTAACAATCATCAACAACAATCATAGGAAATATGCATAGGAAAACAATCATAATCATTCATAACATAAACTGAAAATAAAAGGAAGAATAAATCTCACGGTTCTTGAAATCCGAAGGTTTGTTGTGTCCTTACAACCAAGAAAAGAGCTTAGCCTTGCATAACTATTGAACAACTACTCCTAAAGAATGAAGAGAGCATGATTTTTTGGGTTTGTAGAGGAGAGAATTTGTATTTGTTCTCTGCTGGCTGCTACCTCTTTCTGCTCTCCCTCTTTTCTGCTGGCTGCTGCCTCCTTCTCTCTTTCTTTTTATATGCTAAGAAACCCTAGTCTCTATTTTACAAAATAGTCCTCCCTTAAGTTGGTAGTTTACATTTAAGTACTTCAATAACTATTTTTCCTAAAAATGAGAAATATCCTTGCATGAAATCTTCAAGATCTGACTTAGAGGAGTTAAATTGCTGATATAAAAACTTGGATGTCAGTTTAGATGCTTCAAAACATAATTTGGACTTGTTTTTTCTCGAAACCTGTTTGTTGGCAGAATTCAGTTGCCATCTTTGCAAATTCATATCTCCCTCATATGACATCTATTTTGGCTGAAATTTTAAACGTTTATAGAGATTTGAGTAAGGAATCCAACAAAATTGAGTTTGCATAAATTGGACTTCTGAAGCTCCAGATATTGAATTTTGAATGGGAAGGTCAACATTGGCAGACTGCGAGATTTGACTTTGAAGGATATGATTGCCATGATCTTTCTCTTTTTATTTTTCTTGCATTACATTTCCAGAAAGGTATGGATGTTATCTTTTTAATGCCACTGGAATCACTTCATTTCGATCTCTGGAACTCACGCTCTGCACAAAATATTAACTGAACATCAAAACTGTCAATTACCTCCAATTTACTCCTTTTTGCATCTTTCATCTAAAAGTGCCTTCAAAATATAAAACAAAGAATATCAAGGAATTTTACATATAAAACATGGACAAAACATTAGGTAGATGTGAGTGAAACTATCAAATAATATGGTTACATCAGATACATCTGCCTGACGGAACAATGAATCATCTTGAAGTCTCACTAACTCACCCCCTTCTGAGTACAATGATGCTGCAGGTATATGAGAGGAGGAAGTCAGGTTTTGAAACATAGAGATTGGTTTCACATTTTTATGAAGGGTTAACACCTAAAGATAGATAAATGGTGGAATTGATGTACAATGGAACTTTTGAAAATAAAGACCCTAATGAAGCAATGGAGTACCTAGACTTGCTAGTTGAAAATACGCAAAATCGGGACATTACAGGCATTTATGAGGCACCAAGTAAAACCCAACCTCATACATCTAGTGGAGGTATGTACAACTTTAGGGAAGATCATGACCTCCAAGCCAAATTTGCATCTTTAGCTAGAAAAGTCAAAGCACTAGAATTGAAAAAAAGTGGTCAATTAAAAACTGTTCAAGAAATTGTATGTCAAATCTGTGAAACGAATGAACATGCAACCAATGATTGTCTGTAACATCCTCTATTCTAGGATAAAATGACAATCTCATGTCAATTGAAAAACAAAGTAATTAATTTTTTTTTTTATGTGTGTGTGTGTGTATATATATATATATATATATATTCATGGTCTTCGTATTAAAATCTACCAGAATTTCAACGGAGTCCCCTCTATACCGGAGGGTCCCAAGTTATTAACATGGAATCTGTTTACACTTCTGATAGCTTGCATCTCATAACTTAATTCCCGACCCAATCATCCTGGGTTTCAATTCCACACTTATACTCACACCTATCAACCATAATATTTATGATATGAATTATATAACAAAATATCATTATGGATGGATAAAAATAAATAAATATAAATAATAGACATGAACTATGGTTATATGAACTACATGGTTAAATTCATTCAATCAAGTTTAAACATTAATTATACAAATTAAGTTATACAAACATTTTCATGTTTACAAAATACAAGGGTATACTCCTTAAAACCTATATTACAAAATCAGCTAGGATCTATTGTTATCGTGCATGCGATGATCCTGAAACAAAATACATATTATTGAAAGGTGAATATTACAATAAATATAACAACACGAATATCTAACAATTTCAACAGGGTAACATGCATTCATATTTCATTCACTTCTCCCTTCTAGTTTTTATTAGAATCTCTTCCTTATTCAACTATTAATTATCGTTCCCTCTACCACTATCAACCTTCATTCCAAACTAAATGTATGCTAGACAATAAATGGTGATCCCCTTACCCGAGATCCTAACATACACTAAATGTATGTTAGTCCAATCGTGGCGATCCTCTTACCCGGCCTAACATACACTAAATGTATGCTAGTTTACGCCTCAAATCACACTTCTCATATTTCTTTTGTCAGTGATAATTTTATCATTTGGCAATTCACACAACTTTTCACCTTGAATACACATGCATTTAGTAATTCACATGTCACATTGGTAATTTAATTAAATCATGGAATTAATTGGAAAGTATAGGTGTGATTCACCTACCTATAATATAAGCTCTACTCGTGTTTCCCTGCTGCTATTGTTGCACACGCCTATGGTCCCTCCTGTAATTCACAGGTTTATCTCATAAATTTTCCTCACTTAAGGATATGTTTTACTATAACCACATCAACAACCAATAAGTCTTTCTTTCAGTCATTTCTCAATATTTTATGTTTTTTCCTCATTTCACCCATTAATAATGTCATTCTTCATCCAACCACAGTTATCATTCTTTATATATATATATATATATATATATATATATATATATATATATATATATTTGAACTGTTTCTGTTTAAATCCCGAACTGTCACTGTATAGACATTGAACTGTTACTGTGTCTCGTTTTTGAACTATTATTGTCTAGACATTGAACTTTTTTTGTCCAACTGTTATTGTCTAGACATTGAACTGTTACTATCTCATTTTTGAATTGTTACTGTCTAGACATTGAACTGTTACTAACTCGTTTTTGAGCTGTTACTGTCTTGTTTTTTAATTGTTAATGTTCAACTGTTACTGTCTAGACATCATTGAACTATTACTGGCTTGTTTTTAAACTGTTACTATCTAGACATTGAACTGTTACTGTCCAACTGTTACTGTCTAGACATTGAACTGTTAGTGTCTCGTTTTTGAACTGTTATTGTCTCATTTTTGAAATGTTACTCTCCGACCTCTCTTTATATTTTCAACTATATCTAGGGTTATAGAACTCTGATTCAAGCGAGATTAGTCTTGTTGGAAAGCTAAGACATGAAGCTACAAGTTCTCTAAGGAAAGAGAACCCAGTTCTTCCTCTAAGACAGTCAAAATTTCTCATCAACGAACAAGACCTACTACCCTATAGGGTTTGTCATGACCTAGTCTCAGTTAGTGACCCATAGTTGGAGTTCTATAACTCCAAATTATGCAAGACCAATTTCATTAGTTAGCCAACATCCAAAACTATAACCTGATCCTAATTCCTTCATTCTCTTACTCAAAATCTCTCTAAAAGTTAAGAGACGAAACTATCCAGATTTGTCAACCTTTGCATTTACACAAAACACATGAAGTTCTTTAATTTAGCAGCTCATACTTTTTTCTTAATTCAAGTCTAAGAACTCAAATCTATCAATTAACATCCAGGCATCAATTCATAATCGACTTGAAATGACTTATAAGAGCAGGTTTAGAATATCTTACCCGATACGAATCAGGGTTTCGATCCCTCCTTTTCTTTCTAATGACAGTCGGCCATCCCCTCTTCTCTTCTTGTTCAATTTTTCTTGTTAATCCCTTTTCCCATCAGTGTTTATTCTACCTATAACCCTTAATCTTGGATGGGTTTTTGAAATTTTGGTGTTTCTCTTTTGATTTGTATAAATGAATATAAAAACTCCCTTTTCTTTCTTTACGTTAGCTACAGATTTGTTTTTGGTGAGAAGATGAGTATTTATGCTCTATAATTATTCTTAATTGTATTTAGGCCCTATTTTTTTTTTAAGTGTATTCATTTTTCCCCCACTTTTTTTTAGTTTAGTTTATTTTCTTTAATTTAATCTAGCCTTGTTTTTTCTCGGGATTTACATTGTCCAACTTTGCCTTCTTTCAAGGAATGCCTCCGTAAACAAGCCCATGCTTTAAATAGTTTCCAAAGGCCCAATCATAATCCATATTTGTAAATATACAACCCTGGTTGGAGAAATCACCCAAATTTTAGTTGGAAGAGTGATAATAATAATGCATAAACTTCACAACCACCGTTTTAAGAACACCATAATTTCTAAAATTCTCATGGATATGCACCTCCTTATGCTCCACCTCCTAGAAGAAATCTTAAGGAAACATTGCATGCATTCATTGAAAAGCAGAAGACAATCAACACTTAACTTGCTCAAAGCATGACAAATTTTAAAGATACTCTTGCAAAATTCACATCTGCTCTCAGTTTTCAAGAGAAAGGTAAGTTTTCATCTCATCCACAGCAAAATCCCAAGGGGCAATACAATGCAAATGCAAGTAGTTCCGGAAGCCAACACATGGATCAAGTCAAAATAAGTCATTACCCTTCGCAGTAGTAAGATTATTGAAAAACTCACTCTTGAACCTTGTGAGAAAGATGATCAGTTAATCTCTAAGGGTAAGGAAGGGGTTGAATCTGAATATTGCAAAGAAAAGATTGATTCCCCGCTAACACTTCCATTTCCTCATGTCATGACCAAACAAAGGAAAGTCAATCACAACTCTCAAATCTTTGAAACTTTCAAATAGGTGAGGATCAATATACCTTTGTTGGATGCTATTAAATAGGTACCTTCGTATGCCAAATTTTTAAAAGATCTATGTACTGTTAAGAGAAAATTGAATGTAAAAAAGAAAGCCTTTTCAGCCGAACAAGTAAGTGACATTCTTCATAACAATAATGCTTTGAAATATAAAGACCCTGGTTGTCCTACAATTTCTTGCTTTATTGGAGAACATAAAACTGAAAGAGCCTTACTTAATCTTGGAGCTAGTGTGAATTTACTTCCATATTCAGTATTTCAGAGTCTTAATTTAGGTGAGTTAAAACCAAATTTTGTAACTCTTTTACTTGCTGATAGATCTGTAAAAGTGCCAGGAAAAATAATTGAAGATGTGTTAGTACAAGTTGATAAATTCATTTATCCTGTGGATTTTATTGTTTTGGATACACAACTTGTTGAAGCATGTAATTGAATTCTTGTTATTTTAGGACGTCCATTTCTTGCAACTTCTAATGTATTGATTAATTGTAGGAATGGGCTGATGAAGCTATCATTTGAAAACATGACATCAGAGATGAATATTTTCAACATTTGCAAGCAACCTGGAGATGATAATGATTTACAAGAAGTGGACTTTATTGAAAAATTAGTTCATGATCAATTTCAAACCACTTTCAGTGAAACTGAGATTCATGAACCTGATGATTTGCAAATGGTTTATTTTTAGGAAGAATCAAAGTCAAAGAATTGGAGACCATAAATTGAAGAATTGTCACCACGATTAATTGAGTCCATACCTTTAAGTGTTCAACCACCAAAACCTGATTTGAAGTCGTTACCATTCAATCTTAAATACTCATTTTTGAAAGAAAATAAAATATTTCCGGTAATAATCTCTTCCAAACTTAATGCACATCAAGAAGGTAAGTTATTACAGACTCTGAAAATGCACAAAAATGCATTAGGATGGACCATAGCTCACATAAAAGGAATTAGCCCTTTCATGTGCACACACAGGATTTATTTGGAGGAAAATGCTAAACCCTCTAGAGAAATGCTACAAAGGCTTAATCATAATATGAAAGTAGTGAAAAATGAAGTCATTAAGCTTTTAGATAATGGAATCATTTATCGTATTTTTAACAGCAAATGGGGAGTCCTACCCAAGTTGTACCCAAGAAGTCTGGAGTCACTGTAATAACAAATGAGAAAAATGAGTTAATTCCAACTAGGACTATTACTGGTTGGCGCATGTGCATTAACTATAGAAAACTTAATTCAATGACTAGAAAAGATCATTTCCCTTTACCTGTCATGGATCAAATCCTAGAAAGAGTTGTAGATCATGAATTTTATTGCTTCCTAAATGGCTATTCAGGTTACAATCAAATTAAAATTGCATTGGAAGATCAAGAGAAGACTACTTTCACATGTCCATTGGGTACTTTTGCATATCGAAGGATGCTTTTTGGATTATGTAATGCACTAGCCACGTTTCAAAGATGCATAATTAGCATATTCAATGATATGGTTGAACGTTTTCTTGAAATATTTATGGATGATTTTTCTGTTTTTGGCAATTAATTTGATGATTGTTTGACTAACTTAGAAAAGGTTTTGAGAAGGTGTGAAGAGAAGAATCATGTAATGAATTGGGAAAAATGTTATTTTATGGTAATAAACGGCATTATACTTGGTCACATTGTTTCATTGAAAGGAATTGAGGTTGACAAATCTAAAATCGAGTTAATTGCTAACTTGCGAACACCAAAATCTATTAAAGATGTTAGATCATTCTTAGGACATGCTGGTTTTTATAGAAGGTTCATCAAAGATTTTAGTGTAATATCTAAACCATTATGTAACCTTCTAACAAAGAAAAATGTTTTTGAATGGACTAATTAATGTGAAAAAGCATTTGTTAAACTTAAAAGCTTGCTTACTTCTGCTCATGTCATTCAACCTCCTGATTGGTCATTACCTTTTAAAATAATGTGTGACATTAGTGGTTATGCTGTGGGTGTTGTTTTGGGAAAAGAAAAGATAAGAAACCTTATATGATTTATTATGCAAGTAAAACTTTAAATAGTGCTCAAATGAATTACACTACCACTGAAAAGGAATTATTTGCAGTAGTATTTGCATGTGATAAGTTTAGATCTTATCTTGTTGGCTCACCTGTTGTCATTTCTAGTGATCATACAACTTTGAAATATCTCTTCTTTCAAAAAAAGATTCTAAGGCTAGATTGATACAATGGATTTTGTTACTTTAAGAATTTGATATCACAATCAAGGACAGGAAAGGCACCGAAAATGTTGTGGCAGATCATTTGTTAAGATTGACAACAGATTCAAGATCTGACATCACACCAATTAATGACTACTTTCCTGATGAATCTTTATTTTCTGTCTCTACAATGCCTTGGTTTACTAATATTGTTAATTTTCTTGTTTCAAGACATTTGCCAGCTCATTGGAGTACCCAAGACAAAAGAAAGTTCTTGAACGAAGTGAAGAACTTTTATTGGGATGACCCTTGTTTATTCAAATATTGTCCTATCAAATATTTCAAAAATGCATTCTTGACAATGAGGTAAGTAGTGTCATTAAATCTTGTCATTCTGAGGCATGTGGGCGTCATTTTTCATCAAGAAAGACAACTGCAAAAATCTTACAAAGTGGATTTTACTGGCCCACCATGTTCAAGGACTCACATGCATTCTGTAAGACTTGTGAGAATTGTCAAAAGTTGGGATCTATTTCAAAACATCACGTCATGCCGTTAAATCTTATTGTTGTCATTGAGATCTTTGACTGTTGGGGTATAGATTTCATGGGTCCATTTCCTCCATCATTTGGTTTTTTTTTTTTTATCAAATAGAAGAATTGTATAGATCAAAAATAGCAAAACAAGCTTAGGGAACAAGTTGGAAACCAATAGTAGATATAAATATACATATCCAAGAAAAGGGTACAGACTCCCTTGAACAAACCATAGCAAGAAAAGCTTGCGGAACATAAAGCAAAGGGAACATACTCCCTTGTACAACCTAAAATAAAAAGGAACAGGCTCCCTTAAGCAAGCATCAAAAGCCATATGGCAATAAACATGAATTAAAACCAGCCTAGCAAACAAAGAAGCATCTCCCCAATCATGTGGGGAGAGAGCCTTACCTAACCAATTGGGGTTCAGAGCATCTATCTAGAGAGGCTAGCCAAATTAGACATGAAGAATAACCAAAATAGAACAAGGGGGTGTCATGGGGAGAGAACCTCACCCAGTCAGACAAAGCCCTAGCAAAGCAGCAAGACGGCAACAGGTAGAGGCAACCTGAGAAAGGATGACATCCATAGCAAGCAAAGCACATAATTGATAAACCAGATCACCATGCCAGTGTAGAGGGGGCCAAGCATTAAAAAATAACCAATTGCCTAAGCAATTGAAGAGGACATCAGGCTGTGTATAGTAGAAACAATCAAAACTTCAGCAAGAAACCTGCATATAGCAGCCACAACACCTACTAGAGGATTCAAGGTCATGTCCAGCAACCAACCATAAGAGCCAAGAGAACCCTTACATCAAACAATGGACCACTCAAAGCACACGACCAAATAGAACCTATAGGACAAGCAGCAAAGCAGAGGCAAAGCTAATAGTCCCAAGGCAACCAACTGCAACAATGGACAACAGTAAAGAGGAAGGCAGGATAACCACATAAGCAGGGCAACAAGGAATCCCAACAAGCCAATCTGAAGAAGCTCAGCAGACGACAGCTTGTGAAGAGTTCAAACCGTAGACCAACCAACACAAAAGCAAAGTAGACAAATCAAATAAACCAACCAAAAGCAGTGCATGTTATGTACTAGCTGACTAGATGGCTATCAATAATCAGTATACACAGAGATGGAAAGCAAAGTAAACTCCACCAACTACAATCAACAGGAACATAAATGGGGGGGACCAGACCCAACATCCCATCACAAGGTTCACACCACTGAAAGACTGTAGACCAAGCATGCTCTTTTCTCTAGTAGACAGGCATCATTAATAGCAAATCCATAGGACAGAGAGTAACAACAGTAAACGCTAACATAGATAAAGACAGAGTAGCAAACCAGCAAGAAGACTGGATACATGACAGTTCATGAGGGAAAAATCCCATGATGATGCAGAGGGAGATGAAACCCCTTAAATATCCAACTAGGAAGACATTATGAAGTGGGAGAGGCAGGAGTTGGCCTACCACTTCCAGATCGAAGAAAAGCACAACAATGAACAGTACCTGAACAATAGGGACACCCATCAAATTGGCCATCTCCAAGGCAAACAGGACAGATCAACCCCAGCAAGCATGGTAGTTCATCTAACTCGTCGGAGGGAAAAGCCACAGATTTACCAGTAAAATCCCCATTATCAGAAGCTTCAAGCCAAGCACCTATTAGGGTTTCGGACAAGACACATCACACGCTCACTAGTTGGAACAGAGGCGCCGATGTTGGACTGGCCATGGGAGGCGTGAAGAAATGATCTCATGAAGCTCAGTAGCAGGATCGGGAGGAGAAACTTCAGGTGAAGGAGAGCATCTCTCTCTAGCTGCGATTGACTGATAGCTCTTTCTTTCCATTATTTGGTTTCTTGTACATATTAATCGTAGTAGATTATGTTTCAAAATGGATAGAGACAATTCCAAGTCGAAACAATGATCACAAAACAGTGATAAAGTTTTTGAAAGAAAATATTTTAAGTGGATTTGGAATCCCTCGAGCCATGATAAGTGATGGTGAAACACATTTCTGCAACAAGTCATTTAACTCTTTAATGAAAAAATATGGAATCACACATAAAGTTACCACCCCTTATCACCCTCAAACAAGTGGACAAGTAGAACTTGCTAATAGGGAGATCAAACAGATTTTGGAGAAAATAGTTAACCCTAATAGGAAAGAATGGTCTTTAAGACTTAATGATGCATTTTGGGCTTATCGAACTTCTTATAAAACATCATTAGGTATGTCACCTTATAGACTAGTCAATGGAAAACCTTGTCACTTGAACATGAAGCTTATTGCGCTATTAAAGCTTTCAATTCAAACCTTGATGATGTTAGTCAATTGCAAAAATTACAAATAAATAAGCTTGAGGAAATAGGAAATGATGCATATGAAAATTCAAGAATTTATAAAGTAAGAATCAAAGAGTTTCATAACAAGAAAATACTGAGAAAAACATTCAATATTTGTCAAAAAGTCTTGCTTTATAATTATCGACTCCATTTATTTCCTAGAAAACTAAGATCAAGATGGAGTAGTCCTTTTATTATGAAACATGTGTATCCATATAGAACTTGTGATATCAACAATCCAAAGAATGATAATGTTTTCAAGGTAAATGACCATCGTTTGAAAGTTTATTTTGACAATTTTTCAGTTGAAAATGACTCTATTGAATTGGGTGATCCTGTATATAAAGATTGATTCTTTTTCTCACATTGTTTTTGTGTTTTTTTTTTTGTGACTTTTGTTTTGCTAGTCTCTCACCCCGGTCAAATGGCGGATAACGGTACTCCATGACTCTTAAGTTGGTTCTTTCAGTTTCTCATGATAATTGATATCTGTGTGTATATTTATGCAATTCTTTGCTCTTTCTCCTTTCTTTGCTTAAAGCTTTAGCAAAAGAGGACATCATTGGAAAAACAATTGGAGAGGAACTACAGATCACCACAATGTTTGATTGAATGAATGCAATGTTTAACCATGTTGATGCCTTCATTGCCTTACCAGGTGGTCTTGGCACATTGGAAGAGATCTTTCATATTTCCTCTTGGGCCCAATTGCACATTCACCATAAACCCATAGGTCTGTTAAATGTTAATGGTTTTTATGATAATTTGTTGTCTTTTCTTGACCAAGTTGTGGACCAACAATTTCTAACATCTTCTGCACGATAGATCATAATCTCTGCTGCTACTTCTAAACAATTGATTGGCCAACTACAATCTTTCATCCCTGTAATTGATCCCTCCATAAGTCGTATAAATTGGTCAACTACGAAAAGCCATAAAAAGCTTAGATTGGATTTGAGCCTTCGTTTGTGAAACCTTATGTCTTTTGGTTTTATTAATAGCATATTAATTTGTTTTGTTATTTCTTATATTTATTTAAGTGTGTTTTAGGATTGTCAGTGCTCATTGTTTTATTAGAGAAATGGATGGTATATAATTTGTAAAAAAAAACAAAAAAAAATGATGATAATAAAAACGTTGATAAGTTTGGTTTTGTAGCCTCCTTAACCTAAGCAATGAAGCCCGAAGGGGTGTTTTAACACCTAATACTCTAAAGTCAACTGACCTGGGAGATATTGGCCCAACGCTTGTTACATGGGTTGAGGAGAAAAGCTTAAGGGGATCAAACATTGCACTATCTACGTATCAATATCTGCAACCCGAGTTACTAAGCTTGTAAGGGTGTCTCATCACCTAATGCCTAAAACCAAGTGGTCTGAGAGTCATTAGCTGAAAGCTCATTTCATGGGTTAAAGATGCATTATGTTTTAAATTATATGTATATATATTAAAAAAAAAAAGATAATAATCTCAACCCAAGGAACTTAACCTTAAACATTAGAACAAAAATTTTGTTTTCTTCCAAGTAAAGTCCTATCATCTATGTTTTCATACATTAAGCACATAAAAATGAAGGTTTATTAATATTTTATTTAAGAGGTATTGAGCAGATATATGAATTTAATGAGAGTTTGTTTATTTGGATAGATTAATGAAAGTTGAATGATGAATGCCTTGCTTTGTGGAATTTGCAAATTGTTTTTTCTATTTTAATGTTTTGATTACTAGGGACTAGTAATAAGCTGGTTGGGGGATGTGATTAGTACTTAAAAGTGTATATTTATTAAGGTTTTATATCATCATTTTGCACTTGAAGTATCAATAACTCCTTTATAATAACATATCTAATAATATAAGATACCTTTAATTTATAATAAATGTTCATCTTAAATGCAGGCCTATCACATAAATGAAAGGATTGATTGAGGAGTTTAAGTATTGAAATTAAAAGGACAAAGAGAGGGCCAAACTTAGAAAAGAGATGATGGTTCACTCCAAATTGAAACACTATTCGGTAATTAGGTCATATCTATAATAGTAGATCTCGGATTTAGGTATTCTTTATATGGATGGAAAGCTAAATACATAGGCCTAAAACTTTCATGTGGAGTCAAATATTTAAAAAGACTATTTTCAAGTCCAAATTATAGTAACAACGGAGAAGTCCGAATCTATCTTGTAGCCTAGACACTATTCAGTGTTCAACTCATATCTCGAGTTCTAGAAGTCCAAATGACCTCAATTTTTTTTTCTTGGAAAGCTAAGACAATTTCTTAGAACTTTCATGAGTAAAGTTGGTTCAAATTCAGATGTTATCAATAATGTTTTGTTCAAATAAGAAGATAAGGATTGTCACCAAGTCAAGATATGGCCACCCATTCAACAATTAATCATCAAATCAATAGTTCCAAATTTTGGCCTATAAAAGGAGGTATTTGCCATGCATTTAGGCATCTTGGTTTTTAGATCAAGATCATGCTCTTTATTTCTCACTTTATATTTTTGTAATGCTTAAGTTTTGCTTTCATTAATATATTGTTTGTGCTTTTCATTTCATTTCCTTTACTTAGTTAACTTGTATCTTATTTATATTCTTATCTTGTTTATTTATGTTTCTCTTCTTCATTATGTTTAGCTAAGTTTATGATGTCAAGGTGAAAAGGTTAAGCTAATGGTGTAAGAATAAGTATAATATAAACTCAATATGGACTTCAATGTTTATATCCTAAACCACCTGTTATTAATATGTCTTATCATTTTTATTTTATTAATTCTTAATACCTTACTTGTTAAATGGTTAATCTAGATTTGTGTTGTATAACACTTGGTACAACAAATGCTTGGAACTTTCAAAGCCCAACCGTATGGTATACGATACTTGGGAGAGATACCATTAGTGTGTGGTTTCTAGTTGAGTAATAAAAAGAGTTGATACTATACTTGTTTGAAATACCATTAGTGGATCCTCTAACCTTGACATTTATTTTTATCATTGTTTAATCCTCACATTAATTAAACATCTCAAAGTCCTGTTTAACTTCTTCTTCTTCTTCTTATTATTATTATTATCATTATCATTATCATTATTTTTGTTGTTATTGTTGTTGTTGTTGTTGTTGTTATTGTTGTTGTTGTTGTTGTTATTTTTTATAATTTGTATAGTCAACCTCCCTGTGGTTCGACCCCGATCTTGCCAGGTTATTTATTACTTCGACACTCCTACACTTGGAAGAAGACATCAATCTTTTGGTCATGTCACACATCAAGAACTTGTCTCAAATGACCTATATGCTCACCAATCTCCTTCTTTAGTTCTAAAAGCAGTTTTCCATTCATCCCCTTCTTTCATCCTAATTTGATGATAACCACTTTTCAAATCAATTTTCAAAAACAATTTAGAACCATGTAATTCATCCAACATACCATCTAATTTAGGAATGGGATGTCAATACTTTACAGTGATGTTATTGATAGCTCGACAATCCACACACATTTGCCAAGTTTTGTCCCTTTTTGGAACAAGAAGCACGGGAACTACACAAGGACTCATGCTCTCTCAAATGTATTCTTTTGACATCAACTCTCCCACTTGCCTTTGAAGCACCTTAGTCTCTTCATGTTTGCTCTTATAAGCCAACCTATTTGGTATAGATGCTCCTAGAATAAAGTCAATTTGATGTTCAATACCACTAATTGACGGCAAACCACTAGGAATGTCATTTGGAAAGACATCCTTAAATTCCTGCAAAAGAACTTTAATAACACTAGGAACACAAGAATCTAAATCATCTGAGTTAAATAATGCATCTTTATACACAAGTAAAATCATAGGCAAGTTAGAAAGATATGCATGTTTAAGATCATTAGATTTTGCACAAAAATTAAGATGTTTCCCCACTTTTTCTTTACACTCTTCTTTTCTCACCCTTTCTTTCTTCTCTCCACTTTTAGCCTTCCTTTGATTATTTTTTTCTTGGCCATGACCCTCCCCTAATGTCCTGAGGGTCAAAAATTTGTTCCTTTTTTTTTTCAACTCATGGCTCACTTTCTTTTCTCTCTTCCTCACATCCTCAATATGTTGTTCAACTTGTTTTTCTATTTTGGCCGAATGTTTTTGTTCCTCCACTTTGGCCGAAACATGTTGCTTTTCCTCATAACCCTTCTTCAATTGAATTTGATCTTCATACACTTGCTTTGGTGAGTGCCCTAGTGTGGGGCAAGTGTATAAATCCTTCCATTCTTCTCCAATGAATACTTGTTCTTAAACCCATTATGCTTAGCTTTTCTTTCAAATTACCAAGGACTCCCTAGTAATAGAAGAGTAGCATGCATAAACACAACATCACATAACACTTCATCCTTATATTTGCCAATTGAAAGAGAAATCATCACTTGTCTATTCACCCTAACAACACCACATTCATTCAACCATTGAAGTTGATAAGGCCTCTCATGCTTTACGGTATTCAATCCCAACTTTTTAACCAAAGTAACACTAGCAACATTAGTACAACTACCACTATCAATAATCAGACTACATACCTTATCATTGATTAGGTATCTACTAGTATGGAAGATGTTCTCTCTTTATTGCTCCACATCATCCTTCATAGTCTGAACACTAAGCGACCATCTAATCACCAAAACTTTATCACCAACAGCATACTCTAAATCAGTAGCATCCTCAAGTGGTGGCATGTCATCACAATCAGACTCCTCACTGGTAGACACAATCTCTCCATCATCCTTTGGAATCATAACTCACCAATTTGCACACTACGATGCATAGTGTCCCAATCCCTGACACTTGGAACACTTTATATCACTTTGGCTGGACTTCTCCTTTAAGTTTTGTTCATTGGTCGTAACCTGCTTCTTCATGGAGGTAGGTTTGGCATTTTTGGAAGCCATCAATGGTTTTGTTGGTGCACTACGCTCTCTCTTATAATTCATTCTCCAACCCGAAGAAGACCCCGTATAAGCTTCAGATCGTGTATTACCTTTCCTTTTCAACTGTCCTTCATCCTTAATGGCTAAGTGTACTAATTCCTCCAAATAAACATATGATTGCAACTCCACAACATTAGTTATGTCTCTATTCAAGCCATTCAAAAACCTAGACATAGTCACTATCTCATCTTTATTAACATTAACCCTAATCATAGCCATCTCTAATTGTTTATAATACTCCTCCACACTCTTATTACCCTTTGTAATCATTTGTAAATGATTAAACAACTCCCGATAATAGTGTTTAGGAACGTACCTCTTCTTCATTATTGTCTTCAACTCCTTCCATGTGCTAACTGGTCTTTCTCTATTCTTTCTTTCTACAACCAATCTCTCCCACCAAACCATGGCATAGTTAGTAAACTCCACTACAACTAACTTAACCTTTTTGTCTTCCGAGTACCTATGAATGTCAAAAATCATCTCTGCCTCTCTCTCTCTCACTCTAAGTAAGCTTCAGGGCCAGTTTTTCCCTTAAATGTTGGGATTTTCAACTTAATACTACCTAAGTTTTGATCTACTTCACCCAAATCATCAAAATTCCTCCTATGCCTAGAATTCTTATCTAGCCTAATTCTACCCCTCCTTGGACGAGCCTCATACAATTCATTCCTACATGTACGAAACTCACTACCACGGTTAAAATCATATTCGACTCCTTTTGTAGATTTTCCAACAACACTTTCCTTCTTCCTAGCTTCTCTACCTATTTTCCCAAGCCCACTTTTAACCTTAGTCTCTAATTTTTCAAACCTATCTTCAAACCTACTCATTATCTCTCCAAACATGAACTCCATATGTTTTTGCATTTTAGATAGCCCATCCTCTGCAACTCCTTGCTTTTTTGGTGACACACTGTTAGAAGACATTATCTTTTTTTTTTATACCTGCACGAAATTGTTAGCAATAAAAAAAAAATACCTTGCACACTCGTGTTTTACACAAAAATATAGGCTTTTCACTATAATATGCTCACCAAGCATCTCTTTTTTTTTTTTCACTCAAAATTGCCTTTCTTTAGTTCTTTAAGATCACTTAGCAACAATTTCTGAAGAACAACCAATTACATAATGAATGTATAAACGCAATATAGACTCAAGAAGCAAAGAATTTCAAAACTAACAAAAGAAAACTCGATGACTGATTAGTACTTAAAAGTGCATGTTTATCAAGGTTTTATATCATCATTTTGCACTTGAAGTATCAATAACTCCTTAACTAAAGTATGTTTTATAATAACAAGTTTGATAGTATAAGATACCTTAATTTATGGTAAATGCTCATTTTAAATGCAGGACTATCACATAAATAAAAGGATTGATTGATGAGTTTAAGCATTGAAAGTTAAAGGACAAAGAGATGGCCAAACTTAGAAAAGAGATGTCGGTGCAGTCCAAACCGGAACATTGCTCGGTAATTGGATCATATCTGGAGCTCTAGATCTCGGATTTAGGTCCATTTTATATGGATGGAAAGGTAAAACATAGGCCTACAACTTTCATTGGGACACCAAGATCTAAGAAGGCCGTTTTCAAGTCCAAAATATAGGAACAACGAAGAAGTCCGAAGCTGTCCTGCAGCCCAGACACTATTTAGTGTTCAGCCCATATCTTGAGTTCTAGAAGTCCAAATGACCTCATCTTTTTTTTGTTGGAAAGCTGAGACAATTTCCTAGAACATTCCTGAGGATTCTGGGCAAATTATGATGTTAGAAATGACGTCTTGTTCAGACAAGAAGATAAGGATTGTTATCAAGTCAATATATGGCCACCCACTCATCAATTAGTCAACAAATCAATAGTTCCAAATTTTGGCCTATAAAAGGAGGCACTTACCATGTATTGAGGCATCTTGGTTTCCAGATCAAGATCATGCTCTTGCTTTCTCTCTTTGTATTGCTTATGTTTTGCTTTCATTAATATCAAGTTTATGCACTTCATTTCGTTTCCTTTACTTAGTTAACTTCTTTCTCATTTATGCTCTTATCTTGTTCATTTATGTTTCTTTCTTTCATTATGTTTAGCTAAGTTAATTATGTCAAGGTGAAAAGGGTACACTAATGGTGTAAGAATAAGTATAATATAAACTTAACATGGACCTTAACGTTGAATACTAACATGTTTTATATTTGTTATCTTGTTCACTTTTAATACTTTGCTTGTTAAATGGTCAATCTAGATTTATGTTGTATAACACCTGGTACAACAAATACTTGGCACTTTCATAGCCCATACTGTATGGTATAACCGACACCTGAGCTATGAAAGGAACTTGATTTATTGTTAACATAAGTTATAATCATGAATGTCTGCCAACATTTACAAGTATTAGCTTTATTCGAATAAGATAACTAATGTAATCATGTTAACAGTTTATAATCTGATTGGAACCTCCTTTATGTGTGGTTTCTAATTGAGTAATAAGAGTTTATATTATACTTGTTTGAAGTACCATTAGTGGATCCTCTAACCTTGACATTTATTTTTATCGTTGTTTAATCTTTACATTAATCTTTCATCTCAAAGTTCTCATTAATTTCTTCATCATCTTCTTCTTTATTATTGTTGTTGTTGTTGTTATTATTATTATTATTATTATTATTATATGTTCATAAACTTAGTATATAGGCTGGAAACCTGTGACCCGATCTTTTAGATCATTCTTAGGTATAAACAACACCACGTACTGAGTATTATTATTATTATTACTATTACTAGTACTACTATTGTTATTATTATCATTATTATTGTTATTGTTGCGTTGTAATTTATAATTTATACAATTAACCTCTCTGTGGTTCGACCCCGGTCTTGCCGGGTTATTTATTACTTCGACACTCCTGCACTTGGGAGAAGACATCAATCGTTTGGTCGTATCAATGACAAAATCAAGCAAGGAAAATTTGTAAGAATAAATGATGATTTCAAGACACGAAATAAAAAAGAATTAGAAAAGAGCTAAACAATTACGAATTATTAAGAACTAAAAGAAATTTTCAGAAACTTAAGAAATCAACTAACTACCCAAATTTTCAAGAAACACAATCAAGACTGCTAAAAGATTCACGAATCAAGACTATCCAATTGCCTAATGATCAAGCTTTCTTCAAGCATGTATTCGGCCAAAACTCAAACAAAGTGATTTCTTCTTCTTTTTTTTTTTTTTTTGCGGTAGCAATCAAGATTTCAAGATCAAGTTATATATATATATATATATATATATATGTATATATTTGAGCAAGAACAAAAACAAATCAAGAACTTAGGTGTGCATGCCAATTTTGATCAAAGAAGCATCAAAAGAACACTAAATTAAGTGTTCAACAAAGCAATAAGAAGTAAGATCCCTAATTATATATACACCTAAGTTCTTGATTTGTTTTGTTCTTGCTGAAATACATACATACATATATATATATACATACATATATATAGGTGGCCAAGTTTATCAAGAATCAAACAAGAAACACCATAGACTCAAATTGAAGGATATGACATGTGATTAGATCAGCTCTGATACCAACTGATGCGAACCCTAGCAGAATTTAATGGAATTCACGACCCCAAGATTAATCTAATCCAAGTTTGTTGAGATTTGAATGAGCTTATCACAATGGAAGACTTTCCCGAAGGCAACAAGACTATAAACCAACTCGATCACAACTCTTAGACTTGGAGACAAGCAAAAGAAGTATAAATTCACAACAAAGAATGGTTAATTCTTTGAAAAGTGAACAATTCAATGAAGAACCAAGATTAAACAACTAAAATTCAGCTACAATGTTGAAAATATCATCAAAAGTCTACCCTAAAATTATTCCTAAATAGTATTTAAACTCCAAGCCAAAACCCTAGTTTCCCTAATAGGTCTCACATACATCTAATTTAAATAATAATCAACCCAAGCTAAAACTAGTCCAAACTAATTAAAATAAATAAAATAAACAAGTCTAAGACCTAAATAAAATGTCTACTCTTAAATAAATAAAGTTTGATAGCCGAACTAATTAAATAAGACAAGTTTATTGTTTCTGCATTCTATCTGGTAGAAACAAAAACCCAACTTAAAATGGATGGTTCTCTCTCGTCTTAATGGATTAGAACGTGTGCCATATATCGCTGGAAAGGTATGGAAGTCTAGTTTTTAGCCCAACTAGAATCACATCAAAATTATATCCAAAGATTCTTTTATGTCCTAAAGAGTAATGAAAGGTCAAACTGCCCGAATCTAGTCTTCTTCTCCCAATCTTTGTGTAATGGTCTTGGTTCCACCAATAAGCCCCTCTTGAACATGAATCAGATTAATCAAGGCTTGCTTTTTATTATTACAAATCCTCTTGAACTCCACCTTAGCCCATTTATCTTAAAGAAGTCCATTGAAAGCTTCTTTGAACTTCTTAGCTCTAAGCCTAGTAACTGGACCAATTGGAACCTCCAATGGATCCTTTGATGGTTGGATCGCATCACCCAACTTAGCTCGTCTTAATCACTTTATAAAGGAATCTAATTTCCCATTATTATTATATTTATTTATTTATTGTTCTTAGGGCTATCCAAATCAGTCCCTTAATGCCTATTAGTAGGGGTTTGTCACAACAGCCTTGCTTTAGTTTCTTGGAGACACTCTTGATCTCTAACAACTCTACACTGAAGGCTGTCACTCTAGCCCCTTTTTTTGTTTTACAAGAACTGTCTTATTCCCTAATTCCTTTACATGTCGATCAAAATTCTCACTGGTGGCACTTCCATAGTTAAATCATCTCGGATCTCAATAGGAACTTATTGCAAACATTTGTGTGGAATCTAACCCAAATTTCACCCCAATCGTAATACATTAATCTTACATGCCATCTATATTCAGGAAAATTAAACCATCAATCTAATTATTATTACTATTATTATTGTAAATGTTTTGGTTGTATACATAGAAATTCAAAGCAACCTATTGTCAAACTTTCAAATCAATCTCCACACATGTTCATCAAATTCCTACACTAGCTTTCAACAAATTATTTTTGGTTACCAATTCATCTATTCTACATAATCATTGGTCAAGTCTCTCTGTCACTACTTTAATCACTAACTAACTTATCTCTCCAAGTATCATATCCACCTCATGCATATAATTTGCATTTAATTATTCCTTACTTAAATATTTTACATTTCCAAGACATATCAATAATAGTTCAACTATCACCATTTAATCGTATCTTTATTCATTCATTTAACATCAGACACGTTTTATTTTAATCCATCCTTCCTTAAGGGATGTGTGTATGCGTGTAAATCATTTTCTCAAAATATTACAATGATCCCTCACATCATTAATCAATTTACAATGAAATTTACACATTAATTTCATCATCATTTCATATAATATATATAATTTCCAATACATAACTTCAACTCAAAATGTAAATTGTAAACACCTCCCACTTCTTCCCAACATAAAGGGGCACGACACTTTTGGCCATACAATGCTTCAAAAGGAGCCATTTCTACGGTGGCCTGATAACTAGTGTTATACGTGAATTCCACTAGAGGCAAATATTCTTCCTAACTACCCCTTGAAGTTTAGTATACATGTCGTCAACAAATCCTCTAAAGTCTGAATGGTCCTCTGAGTATGCCTGTCTGTTTGTGAATGGAATGCAGTGCTCAATTTCAATTTCATCCCTACAACATTTTAAATCATAGGCCATAATCTAGATGTGAACCTTGGGTCACATTCACACATAATAGATATTGGCACCCCAAGCAACCTTATGACCTTTTTAACATATAATTTAACCAATTTATCTACTAGGTCGGTCATCCTTAGTGATAGGAAAATGGTTGGCTTAGTTAAATGGTAGATAACTAACCATATTACATCATTCCCACTATTTTTTTTTCAATCTTTACAGTTTTACCTTTACACCGTAAAGAACTAGTTTAAACTGTTCCATTATGTGTTGTTTAGTAGTAACCTTTTATGTAGAATCCCACCATTAAAACTATTACCTTCTACATACAATTATATTAGCAAAATTCAACCACCATTCTTACACCATCATGATGTTGTTATAACCTTTAATCGTGCATCAATAAGTTATCCAACACGACCTTTGTTTGTTCGTAACTTATTTATCAAAACAACTTTGTCCTCCCCTTTATGGCCTTCACTTTAGTTCTCATTCCTGGGACTTTAAACTATGTTCACCACCCTTGGTTCTTCAGACTTACATAAATTTTAAATTTGTCTACACTCTCTTCACTTTCATTGTACCATGACTTTCTTATTTTTATTTGTATGAATTATCTTAAACCATTCTCATCACGTGACTTCCAGGTGTACTCCATCATCCTCGTCGATCATATCACAAGATGTGTGACACGACCAAAAGATTGATTTCTTCTCCTAAGTGCAAGAGTATCAAAGTAATGAATAACCCGGCAAGACCGGGGTCGAACCACAAGGAGGTTAATTGTATAAATTATAAATAACAAGACAACAACAACAACAACAATAATAATAATAATAATAATAATACTCAGTACGTGGCGTTGTTATACTTGAGAATGATCTAAAAGATAGGGTCACAAGTTTCCAGCCTATATACTGAGTTTATGAAAAGATCAAAGAGATATATTATATAATATAAACATAATAATAATAATAATAATAATAATAATAATAATAATAGTAATAATAGTAATAATAATAATAATACTCTGTACGTGGCGTTGTTATACTTGAGAATGATCTAAAAGATCGGGTCACAGGTTTCTAGCCTATATACTGAGTTTATGAAAAGATGAAAGAGTTATATTATATAATATAAATATAATAATAATAATAATATTAATAATAGTAATAAAAATAATAATAGTAGTAGTAGTAGTAGTAGTAGTAGTAATACTAGTAGTAGTAGTAGTAGTAATAATAATAATAATAAAAATAAAAATAAAATAAGAAGAAGATAAAGAAATTAATGAGAACTTTGAGATGGAAGATTAATGTAAGGATTAAACAATGATAAAAAACAAATGTCAAGGTTAGAGGATCCACCAATGGTATTTCAAATAAGTATAATATAAACTCTTATTACTCAATTTGGAAACCACACATGAAGTAGGTTCCAATCGGATGATTTGTCATTAATAGCTCATTATAAATTATTAACATAATCATATTAATTATCTTATTTACATAACACCAAACTTTTAAATATTGTCAGGAATTCATGATGTTAACAACAAATCAAGTTCCTTTCATAGCCCAGGTGTAGGTAATACCATGCGGTTAGGCTATGAGAGTGCCAAGCTGATGCAGACCAGCCCAGAAACACCAGCAAGGACCCATTACATGTTCCAAATGGACCAATGACTCGGTCCAAGACAAAGACATTGAAAGACGCATTGAATGCATTGGTTTTGAAGGTTTCCACCAAGTCAGAATTGGAAGGTCCATTGGAGTATCAAGAGGAGATCCTAGTACATCTTATCCATGTGCAAGAGGGGTCCAATACAACCTTATTTGGGCCATGAGATAAGGGCTTTATTTTATTTTGTTAGCTACAGCCCAAGGCTTGTTTGGGCTTAATTCATACTTTGTTTTAAGCTAGGATCCAAGGCTTATTTGGATTAAGTTATGGGCTTTTCATTTTTTGGTTATGGGCTTTTCATTTTAGGGTTTTGGGCCAGTTTTGAGTGGACCTCATATAAGTCCACATAAAGGGTCCATTAGGGTTAACTTTTCAAGAACTATTTAAACTCATGGAGGCCAAAATTTCGGCAGCTTTGATGAATATTATTCTGAATTTTTCAGTTTTAACGTGAGAGTGATTCTTGCATTCTTCAGTTCTTGAACGAACTGAATCTGACTTATCGAAGATTAACTGGCTTCGTGGCGTCATTCTACTCATTCCAATAGTGTTGGTGCCTTGGGGCAGGTTTCCATTGTGTCGCACTCATATCAGACCTATTTCGGCTTTCCGGGATCAGATCTCAATCTTGATTGTGGGTTGCGTGACCACGTGATCACGAGGTTCGCATCAGTTGGTATCAGAGCTAGGCTCCGAAACAAGGTCATATCATTCTGTTATTTTCGTTTTTTTTTTTTAGTGTCCCTTAAGTTTTTTAGTGTTTGCATCCATCTTCTTGTTCTTCGTGTCTGTGTCATCTAAGCAAAAAAAAAAAAAAAAGTTTATATTTCATCTTGTTACTGCCTCTAATCATATCAGTTTGTTAAAAAGAAAAAAAAAATCAGAAAGAAATAGAGAAAAGAGTGATTAGTTGAAATTTGAAGGATCATTCAATTTTTGCCGCAGAAACACAAATCTTGGTGAACCATAAGCAAACCACCTCGGAATCAATTTAAACTTCATATTCAGTCTATTAGGGGTGGGATCGCATGATATATCAAATTTGGGCTTATTCTGATATTATTTGCTTGAGGTTTTAATTCGAGTTTCAATTCTGCCGCAAAACACTACTCTTAGTGAACCCTAGGTAAAACACCTTGGAATCTATTGAAACTTCATATTCTGAGTATTGGGTATGCGATTGCATCACATATTAAATTTGGGATTATTTTGATATCGGTTTCTGGAGGTTTTAATTGGAGGTTCAATTCTGCCGCAAACTGATCATATAAGGGGTTTGGGTACCTAGACATTATAGAACGACCTATAAATTGATTTTTGGTGTTTTCATAGTATTGCAATAATAAATATTGAATTTGAGGTCATTTCGAGATCGTTTGGTCTGGGTTTCAATTCTGTTACGTAAAATTGCGTAATAGGTTAGATTTGCCTCGAGTTTCAAAACATGATCTTTGCTGTTTAGTTCTGTCCAAATATTTTTGTTTCTGCTATATTTGGATTATCTAGGAGTCAAGTAATTGTTTTCTTAACATTCGCTTCTGTTTTATTTCGTGTCTTCGTTTCGTCCACAATTCGTACGAATTTGCATTGCTACTCGCAAAATCGTAATCCTAGTTTTGTTTTGCTTTGTTTTCAGTATATTTATTGATTCTTGAGTCTGAAAATTATATTTAGAGTGCGCTGCGAAGGCTATTGACTTTGATTTGTTGATTTCAATTCTTAAAGAACCAAAAGAAAGCAAGTTGTGAGGTAAAAGGCGTAGAGAGCTTAATAGAGTGAAAAGCCTTCATTTTTGTTTGTGTGATACACGAGAGGTGTGGGGATATATTTGTGCTACTGACCAAATTTTGCAGATTCAAAGAATGTCTGAAAACAACGAATCAGCGACACAAAACGTTGACGTAGCTTTCCAATTGCGATCCATAGGCCAGCAACTTAAGCTGTTGTCTAGGACGTACAAGGATCTGAAAGATGAGGTGAATTCGATAAAGCAACAGAATAGTAGGGCTGATCGACGGGGAAATACGGTCCGTATGGCTGCATGGAATGTTAGATCTGATTTTGAAGAGTTTGTTGATGAAAACGCAGATGCGGGAGAAGATGACTATGATTTTGCATCAGCTGGCCAAGGAATCAGGTATGGACCGAACAGGGCTAGGAGGAATGTGAATTTCCGTGGCATGAGCACTCATGAAGATATGGATGGGGACTTGGACACCATTAAACTGAAAATTCCTACCTTTCAAGGTAAAAACGATCCCGAGGCTTATTTGGAGTGGGAGAAAAAGGTAGATTGGATTTTTGATTGCCATAGCTATTCTGAACAGAAAAAGGTAAAATTGGTGATAATTGAGTTTACGGAGTATGCGTTGATTTGGTGGGATCAGATTGTGATCAGTAGGAGGAGGAATGCCGAGCGACCCGTTCAGACTTGGGGGGAGATGAAAGTCTTAATGAGGAGACGATTTGTGCCAAACCACTATTATAGAGACTTATATCTGAAGCTCCAAGGTCTGAATCAAGGTTATAAGACAGTAGATGAATATCACAAAGAGATGGAGATAGCAATGATTCGGGCTAATGTTGTTGAGGATAGAGAAGCCACCATGGCTAGATTTCTTAATGGGTTGAATCGGGACATTGCTAATGTGGTTGAGCTACAGCACTATGTGGAGCTAGAGGACATGGTTCACATGGCGACGAAGGTTGAGAGACAACTTAGGAGGGGGCATGCTCGACCAGCGTTTAATTCGGGTTCGTCATCATCTTGGAAGCCGAATCTAAAGAGAGAGGGCACTGTCCGCCCAAGATCCTTTGGTCCTTCTAGAACTGAACCACCAAAGGCTAAAGTTGATGTCCCTACTGATGCCAAAGGTAAATCTGAAACTCAACCTAAACGTACTCGTGATGTTAAATGTTTCAGGTGTCAGGGACATGGACATTATGCTTCAGAGTGTCCAAACAAGAGAATCATGATGATTAGAGATAATGGTGATGTGGAATCTGAAAGTGACAGTTCTAATTGTGAAGGCATGCCACCATTGGAGGATAGTGATGGGGATGAGTTAGCATTACCGGTTGAGGAGTCCTTGGTTATAAGGCGAACACTTCAGGTTCAGGTCAAAGAAGATGATACTAATGAACAAAGGGAGAACATCTTCCATACGCGTTGTTACGTACAAAGAAAGGTGTGTGGTTTAATTATAGATAGTGGAAGCTGTGTTAATGTTTGCAGTGCCACCCTTGTTAGTAAACTGAATTTGTGTACTGCTAAGCATGCTAAACCATATAGATTGCAATGGCTGAATGATAGTGGTGAAGTGAAAGTGACTAAACAGGTTGTGGTTCCATTTTCGATTGGGAAATATGTTGATGAAGTTCTGTGCGACGTGGTACCAATGCAAGCAAGTCACATCTTGTTGGGGAGACCATGGCAATATGATAGGAAGGCAATTCATGATGGGGTTAAAAATAGGTATACCATTGTAAAAGATGGGAAAACCATCACTCTTGTACCTCTTACACCCAAACAGGTGTATGATGATCAAATAAAGCTAAAAAGTGAGCATGAGGCGATGGGGAGAGAAAATCAAGGTGAGGAAAAAGGGGAGAGAAGACCATCAGATTCGGCTAGAACCCAAACCACTACAACCCATTCGGCCACCCATCCAAACACAAGCAAATATTCGGCCAACACTCCAAACAAATCAAACCATTCGACCACAACTCAAAAACACCCAAATCTGGCTGAGAGTGGAGGTAAGACAAGAGGAGTGAAGAAAGTCAGCAAGTGTGATGAGAATTGTGTGGAAAAACTAAAGAAACAACCCAATTTTTATGCTAGAGAGGGTGAGGTCAGATCTGTATTTTTCACTAACAAGCCAATGATCTTGCTTGTGTACAAAGAGGCTTACTTTAATACTAATGATCTTGATCATATTGTGCCTAGTGTTGCTATTTCTTTGTTGCAGGGATTTGATGATGTGTTCCCCGACGATACTCCTAGCGGATTACCACCATTGAGGGGGATAGAGCATCAGATTGATTTCGTACCCGGAGCTTCAATTCCTAACCGACCAGCTTATAGAAGCAATCCCGAGGAGACGAAGGAGCTTCAAAGGCAAGTTGATGAGCTGATGGAAAAGGGCTACATTCGTGAGAGTATGAGCCCGTGTGCTGTACCCGTGCTACTTGTGCCAAAGAAGGATGGAACATGGAGGATGTGTGTTGATTGCCGAGCCATCAACAACATAACGGTAAAGTATAGACATCCCATCCCTAGGCTTGATGACATGTTAGATGAGTTACATGGATCCTGTATTTTCTCTAAAATTGACTTGAAAAGTGGGTACCATCAAATTAGGATGAAAGAAGGTGATGAATGGAAAACAGCATTTAAGACTAAGCATGGTTTGTATGAATGGTTAGTAATGCCGTTTGGACTTACAAATGCACCTAGTACGTTTATGCGTTTAATGAATCATGTGTTGCGTGCATTCATAGGTAAGTTTGTGGTTGTGTATTTTGATGACATTTTGATATATAGCAAGAACTTAATTGAGCATCTTGATCATTTGCGTAATGTACTTAGTGTGTTGCGTAGTGAGAAATTGTATGCTAATCTTAAAAAGTGTGCCTTTTGCATGGAGAAAATTGTGTTTCTTGGCTATGTTGTAACTGCACAGGGTATCGAGATGGATGAGGAGAAAGTTAAGGCCATCCGGGAATGGCCTACACCCAAATCGGTAAGTGAGGTAAGGAGTTTTCATGGGTTAGCTAGTTTTTACAGGCGTTTTGTGAAAGATTTCGGCACAATAGTTGCGCCCTTGAATGAAGTTGTTAAAAAGTCAGTTGGGTTTAGATGGGGGGAGGAACAAGAGTTGGCTGTTGTTTTTTTGAAAGAAAAATTATGTTCTGCACCTGTTTTGGCTTTACCTGACTTTACAAAAGCATTTGAAATAGAATGTGATGCGTCTGGAATAGGAATAGGTGCTGTTTTGATGCAGGATCGGAGACCTATTGCGTATTTCAGTGAGAAGTTAAGTGGAGCGACCTTGAACTATCCCACTTACGACAAAGAACTCTATGCTTTGGTAAGAGCACTTGAGACATGACAGCATTACTTGTGGCTAAAAGAGTTCGTAATCCATTCGGATCATGAGTCCTTGAAACATCTGAAAGGACAAGGTAAGTTGAATAGGAGGCATGCAAAATGGGTTGAATTCATTGAAACTTTTCCTTACGTAATCAAGTATAAGCAAGGGAAAGAGAACATCGTAGCTGATGCACTCTCGCGCATGTATGTTCTTTTACACACCATGAATACTAGATTGTTAGGTTTTGAATATGTGAAGGAATTGTATGATAATGATTCTGACTTTGCTGAGATTTATAATGCATGTGGACATTCGGCTTTCAGTAAGTTTTATTTGATGGATGGTTATTTGTTCAAAAAGAATAGATTGTGTGTTCCTGCTAGTTCTTTGCGTGAATTGCTTGTTTGTGAAGCACATGGGGGTGGTTTAATGGGTCACTTTGGGGTTGTGAAAACCTTGGATGTATTGCATGAGCATTTCTATTGGCCAAAGATGAAAAGAGATGTGCAACGAATTTGTGAACAATGCATTGCTTGTAGAAAGGCAAAATCTAGAGTACAACCGCATGGACTATATACACCACTACCTGTGCCTACTGAACCTTGGGTAGATATCTCTATGGACTTTGTTTTAGGTTTACCTAGGTCAAAGAAAGGTAGAGACTCTATCTTTGTTGTGGTAGATAGGTTTTCTAAAATGACGCATTTCATTGCATGCCATAAAACAGATGATGCATCTCATATCACAGACTTGTTCTTTAGAGAGATTGTACGTTTGCATGGCATTCCTAAGAGTATAGTGTCAAATCGTGATGTTAAGTTCCTTAGTTACTTTTGGAAGACCTTATGGGGAAAGTTGGGAACTAAACTCTTATTTTCAACAACATGCCATCCTCAAACAGATGGACAAACTGAGGTAGTGAATAGAACATTATCCCAACTTTTACGTGCTGTAATTCAAAAGAATTTGAAAAGTTGGGAAGAATGTTTGCTTTTATTGAGTTTGCTTATAATAGAACTGTGCATTCAACTACTACTTTTTCTCCTTTTGAAATTGTTTATGGTTTTAATCCACTAACTCCTATGGACTTAATTCCTTTACCTTTTGAAGAAAGGGTAAGTTTAGATGGTGAAAAGAAGGCAAAGATGGTGAGAGAACTCCATTAGGCTCTGATACCAACTGATGCGAACCTCGTGATCACGTGGTCACGCAACCTACAATCAAGATTGAGATCTGATCCCGGAAAGCCAAAATAGGTCTGATATGAGTGCGACACAATGGAAACCTGCCCCAAGGCACCAACACTATTGGAATGAGTAGAATGACGCCACGAAGCCAGTTAATCTTCGATAAGTCAGATTCAGTTCGTTCAAGAACTGAAGAATGCAAGAATCACTCTCACACGTTAAAACTGAAAAATTCAGAATAATATTCATCAAAGCTGCCGAAATTTTGGCCTCCATGAGTTTAAATAGTTCTTGAAAAGTTAACCCTAATGGACCCTTTATGTGGACTTATATGAGGTCCACTCAAAACTGGCCCAAAACCCTAAAATGAAAAGCCCATAACCAAAAAATGAAAAGCCCATAACTTAATCCAAATAAGCCTTGGATCCTAGCTTAAAACAAAGTATGAATTAAGCCCAAACAAGCCTTGGGCTGTAGCTAACAAAATAAAATAAAGCCCTTATCTCATGGCCCAAATAAGGTTGTATTGGACCCCTCTTGCACATGGATAAGATGTACTAGGATCTCCTCTTGATACTCCAATGGACCTTCCAATTCTGACTTGGTGGAAACCTTCAAAACCAATGCATTCAATGCGTCTTTCAATGTCTTTGTCTTGGACCGAGTCATTGGTCCATTTGGAACATGTAATGGGTCCTTGCTGGTGTTTCTGGGCTAGTCCGCATCACAAGCATTTGTTGTACCAAGTGTTATACAACACAAATCTAGATTAACCATTTAACAAGCAAGGTATTAAGAATTAGTAAGATAAAAAGATAAGACATGTTAATATTAAATATTAAGGTCCATATTGAGTTTACACTATACTTATTCTTACACCATTAGTGTAACCTTTTCACCTTGACATAATAAACTTAGCTAAACATAATGAAGAAGAGAAACATAAATAAACTAAATAAGAACATAAATAAGATACAAGTTAACTAAGTATAGTGTAGACAATATATTAATGAAAGCAAAACTTAAAAATTACAAAAAAAATATAAAGAGAGAAATAAAGAGCATGAACTTGATCTGAACAACCAAGCTCCTAAATACATGGCAAATGCCTCCTTTTTATAGGCCAAAATTCAGAATTATTGATTTGATGACTAATTGTTGAGTGGATGGCCAACTTTTGACTTTGTGAAAATCCTTATCTTCTTGTTTGAATAAAACGAAAATGCTAGCATCAGAACTGGGTCCACTTGAAAACATGAAAGTTGTAGGAAATTAACTCAGCTTTCCAGGCAAAAAAAAATGAAGGTGATTTGGACTTCTAGAACTCCAGATATGGGCCAAACACTGAACAGTGTTCGGTCTGCAGGACATATTCGGACTTCTCCGTTGTTGCTATAATTTGGACTTGCAAACGACCTTCTTAGATCTTGATGAAAACATGAAAGTTATAGGCCTATGTCTTACTGAATTTTTGTAAAACTTTGAGATCATTTTGACGTCTAGAACTCGAGATATGACCCAATTATCGAACAGTGTTCTAGTTTGGACTGCACCAACATATCTTTTCTAAGCTTCACCCTCTCTTTGTCCTTTCAATTTCCATACTTGAACTCATCAATCAATCCTTTGATTTATATGATTGACCAGCATTTAAGATGAACATTTACCATATATTAAGGCATTTTATAGTATTAGACTTGTTATTATAAAACATGCTTTAGTTAAGGAGTTATTGATACTTTAAGTGCAAAATGATGATATAAAATCTCGATACATATGCACTTTTAAGTACTAATCAATGTGTATCATCTTTTGCTACATATGCAACATCCATTTCTATGCACAATTTTCATTTATCCCAAACATTGTCGGTAGGAATACTATTTGGTATAATACTTTATGTGATATTTTGTTGAAAATGGGTCGGCCATCATCATTTTTTTTAACAAAAATATTCAAAACAAGTACAAAACGAGCATTTCATTACAATTCATGTGCAAAACCCCATTTCACCACTTCCTCCTTCTATTTCCTATTTAACTGGATTTTCCATTTAAGAAAATCATACATAATCCCTTACATTTTCTTATCAACTTTCTACACATTTACATTGAGTCTACACACATTTTAAACCTTTTCAAAACACGATTCTCCATACTAGCTTCCATACATTGCTACATTTCCCAGCTAATTTCTATAAATTCAGAAGAATCAAGGGCAAAGACAACTAATCTCCTCCTCTTTTTCTTCACTCTCTAATGGATCTTCTAATTTGTTATTGACAATTATGTTCAATATTTTACTAATATAAAATCATACAAGTCATCATGGTGTTGGTCACATAACCGTTCAACATTCAAAATAGGTCCAACATTTGTTGATTCATCCATCTCCTTAAAGTTCTCCTTATAATCCATCTAAATCATAATGTTTTATCCCTAGCTCTTCATAAGTTAAGGGATCAAGAACCACATAGTCATTGATATGTTTATCCTGATTTCTCTAAACCATATAGGCAATTTCATCTCCCGCAAATCTGAAAAGTTTTATTATTATTATTATTATATTACCATCATATAACACTTATCAAAACAACAATTTTTTATTTGTGTTACCTCCTGCATCCTTTGCATTTCATAAACCCATTGAACCTTATCCAATAGCTATGATACCAACTGTAATGCCCCACACTTTCATATGTGTTTATATTTACCTTCCTATGATTTGGTACATAAAAATATGAGTAATGTTTGTTTTTATTTTTCACATAAAAGTCTATCAAAATTTCCACTGAAATTTCAGCAGAATCTCCCCTATACTGAAAGGTCCCAAGTTATCGACATATACCCTGTTTACACTTCTAATATCTTATATCTCATAACTCAATCATGACCCAATCATCCTAGGTCTCAATCCTATAAACATCATCATCATCATCACAACCACAACATATATAACATACATTGAACAACAAATATCATTATAGAGAAATAAATGAGATTAGCACGCATACAAGAAACATGAATTATACAAATTAAGTTATATAAAAGTTGTAATATTACAAAATACAAGTGTATACTCCCTGTAACCTAGACTATAAAAAGTGAACATAAGCTAGGATCTACTCCTGTCATGCACGCGATGGTCCTAGAACAAAATACATATTATTGAAACATGAAAATCACAATAATATAGCAGCACAAATATCCAACAATTTAAAAAGACAAACATGCATTCATATTTTATTCACTTCTCCCTTCTGGTTTTCATTAGAAACCCTTTCTCCTTCAATTACTAAAAATTATTTCCTCTTCCATTATCAACCTCCATTCAAGATTTCATAAGATCAAACATGATTATTTCTGCTTAACACATTACCGATACCCAATTTCACTAGTATCATCATCACCCCGTAGGAGTTGGTGTAAGGTGATCCCTTTACCCAGGATCTTACATACACTAAATGTATGCTAGCCAATACATGGTGATCCTTTTACTTAGGATCCTAACACACACTAAATGTATTCTAGCCAATACATGTTGACCCCCTTACCCAGAAAGGAAAAGGGGGCTACAAAACGTGAGAGGAAGAAGAAAGAGGAGAATCAGCAAGAGAGGAGAAAGAATATTGTCAAACCTTCCCCAAACTTAGTTAGATTCAAAAGGTATGGGTCATGAAACTCCCTTCCTTTTATCCTTAAGACCCAGAACAAGAAATGAAGAAGAAGACCCTAAGAAAATTGACCTAAGACCTAAGACCTAAGCTAGTTGTGAAGGCAATTGAAATTAACTAAGAGAACGAGAAAACAGAAACAGAAACAAAATCAGGCCAATTCCCAGAACATCTAAAAAAGAAAAATGAATAAAATGGAAAGAACAAATCATGGTAGAGGGCTGGCCTTAACTATGGTGTTGGCCAACATGCATGTGTGTGTTCTACTAGAATTTGTTGAAAGATTATATGCTGGAATTGATGGTTTCAATGTGTTAAAAAAAGATTGTATGCTGAAATTAATGGTTTTTAATATGTGTATTCTATTGGAATTTGTTGAAAGATTATATGTTTGAATTGATCATTTCAATATGTGTGTTCTGCTGGAACTTAGTGATAGTTTATGTGATGGGGTTGTTACAGCATGTGTGGTGTGTGTTCATGCTGAAATGTGTGTTTTGCAGTGAATTTATGATTCGCTATCGAAATATGTGTTTAGTAGTGAAATTGTGATTTGCTGCAGAAACTATGTTGTCTATAGCAAAGTAACATTCGTTGCCGAATTGTGTGTTCTTCAACGAATTTGTAATTTACTGCCAAAGTTGAGTTGTCTGCAATGAATTGCAGATTCGCTACCGAAACTGAGTTGCCTATAGCGAATTAGCATTCGCTACTGAATCGTGTGTTCTGCAATGAATTTGTGATTCATTGCCAAAGTTGAGTTGTCTGCAGCGAATTTGTGATTCACTGTCAAAACTGAATTGTCTACAACGAATTAGCATTAGCTGCTGAATTGTGTATTCTGTACCAAAAAATTAATTCGCTGCCGAAACTAAGTTGTCTGCAGTGAATTAGCATTCACTGTCGAATTTCGTGTTCTGCAACGAATTTGTGATTTGCTGCCAAAGTTGAGTTGTCTGCAGCCAATCTGTGATTCGTTGCTGAAATTGAGTTGTCTGCAGTGAATTTATGACTCATTGCCGAAATTGAGTTGTCTACAACGAATTAGCATTCACTGCCGAATTGTGTCTTGTAGCGAAATTTTGATTCACTGCTGAAACTGAGTTGTTTGTAGCGAAGAAGCATTTGCTGTCGAATTGCGTGTTTTGTAGTGAATTTATGATTTGTTGCTGAAGTTGAGTTGTCGATGTAAAATGCACATGGATTGTTTCTTAATTTTTTTCATAGTTAACCATCTTTGAGTTACTGTCTAGACATTGAACTATTACTATCTGACCTGTCCTTAGATTTTTAATTATATATAGAGTTATAGAACCCTGTTTCAAGCAAGATAGTCAAAATTGTTCATCAACGAACCAGACCTACTACCCTACAAGGTCTGTCATGACCTAGTCTCGTGGTAATCCATTTAGGGTGCCATTTGTCGTAGTTAATTATTTGTCATCTAGGTCATCCACCTAGAATACTATTAGCTGAAGCTAGTCATTTATTCATCTCGATTATCCATTTAGGATGCCATTAATTGGAGCTAATCAATCATAAATCCCAAACATCCATTCGAAAGTCATTCGCCAAAGCTAATCAATAATTTGTTTTGGTCATCCATGCAGTCATTCGCTTTGGATGCCATTAGCCGAAACAAATCAATCATTTGTCCTGGTCACCCATTCGGACGCTATTAGCCGAAGCTAATCATTTGTTCATCCTAGTCATCCGCTTTTGATGCCATTAGCCAGAGCTAATCAATCATTTATCCCGGTCATCCATTCGGATGCCATTAGCTGAAGCTAATCAATCATTTGTTCCAGTCATCCATTCGGATGCCATTAACCAAAGCTAATCATTGGTTCATCCAACAATTCACAACAATTTGACATTCACTGCAACATAATAGCAGACCCTTCGTGGTACTTGTACCAACATTCCATAATAGTTTAACATTCAGTAACACAATGATAGATCCTTTGTAATGCAGAAGCAAACATTCCATAACAATTTAGCATTCAGTATAACACAACAATACCCTTCGTATTACTCATCCAACCATTCATGACATTTAATGTTCAATACAACACAAGAATAGATCTCTTGTAATACTCACACCGCCATTCGTGGTAATTAACTATTAGTATAATACAATGGTAGAACTTTCGTAATACTCATGCAACCATCCATGACAATTTCATTCAATATAATACAACAATAGGTCTTTCGTAATACTCACACAACCATTCATCACAATACATTCAATAAAAAGACAATAGTAGATCCTTTGTAATACATTCATCACAATTATATTCAATATAATAAAATGGTAGATCCTTGTTGCGATGTCGCGGTCGCACAAATTAATTACCCTAGCTTTAAACACAACACATAAGATAATATAAAACAAGCAAGGGATCGATCCTTCTAGGAAGGTTCAAGTCAGATTTTTATGTTATACGTTATGCAATTGGGGGGGTTTTGATTTGTGATGATCTAAACCATGGAAGAAATTAAACTAGCAAACAAAATCAATTGAAACATAAATTTATCAAGAAAACAAACCTTGGTCGCAAGCACACATCTATCGGCGGAAATTAGAACCGATCCTTGAAACGAAACATCAATTTATATTATGAATATTTATCTCTTCTTAACATTGGTTAGTTAACGGATCCGCCATATAACTAACTCTAACCATCAAACAACCACAATGTCTGCACTAGTAATTTAATTCAATGGCAGCCTTAAGAACTAGATAAGTTTATTAAATAAGAAAACATAACTATCTGCAGTCTATGTTTGATTTGATTTGAATGTTCTTCCTAAGATTAATAACGTAGATCCACCACAATTATTAAACTCAATTGCTTCACAAGTTCATATACCACAACTCCGGTTTTGATATCAAACTTAGCAATAGATTGTCTACAATAATAACTTAGAGTCTGCTCTAGTAATTAAAATAAACAATCATAGGAGAACAAAAATATTCATCATATAAATTGAAAAGAAAATGTAAAATAAATCTCACAGTTCTTGAAATCCGAAGGTTTCCGTGTCCTTACAACCAAGAAAAAGTGTTTAGCATTGCATGTTTGTTGAAAAACTAATAAAAAAGAAGGAAGAATGCATGATTTCGGGTTTCTTAGAGTAGGGGGCGTTTTTCTCCTCTTAGGTGGTTGCCCCCCTTCTCTTTTCTCATTCTTTTTATATCATAGGAAACCCTAGTCTCTATTTTATAAAATAGTCCTCCCTTAAGTAGACTGTTTACATTTAAGTACTTCAATAACTATTTCTCTATAAAAGGAGAAATAGCCTTGCATGAAATCTTCAAGCTTTGACTTAGAGGAGCTAAATTGATGAAATAAAAACTTGGATACCAGTTTAAATGCTTCGAAACATAATTTGGACTCGTTTCTTCACGAAACCTCTTTGCTGGCAGAATTCAGTTGTCATCTTTGAAAAATCATATCTCCCTCATATGACATCGTTTTTGGCTGAAATTTGGAGTGTTTATATTGATTTGAGTAAGGAATCCAAAACAATTGAATTCGCATCAATTGGACTTCAGGTCGAAATGGCCAAAGGTCAACACTAGCAGATTGCAAGATTTGACTTTAAAGGCTGCGATTTCCATGCTCTTCCTTATTTTATTTTCTTGCCTTAGATGTCGAGAAAGGTATGGATGTTAGCTTTTTAATGCCACTAGAATCACTTCATTTCAACCTCTAGAGCTCAAGCTCTGCACAAAACATCGACTGAAGGTCAAATCTGCCAATTATTTCCAATTTACTCATTTTTGCATCTTTCATCCAAAAGTGCCTTCAAAACATAAAACAAAGAATATCAAGGCATTTTATATATAAAACGTAGGCAAAACACTAGTTAAATGTGGGTGAAACTATCAAATAATACGGTTGCATCAATCCTTCATAATACTTACAATCTTTCAACACCATTACATTCAATAAAAACACAATAGTAGATCCTTCGTAATACTCATACTACCATTCATCAGCATCCCAAATTCATAATAGCCCAAATAACATCTCATATTTGGTTTAGTATTCATCACAACACAATAATATATATCCACCTCAAATGGGTCATTTTAGAACTCTAACATTTTCGTCATTGTTTCAATATTCATCAAGAACTTGATCGACATTTCATGGTTGTTTCCTCATTCAACAAGGATTTAATAAAATATCATCATAAGTAAATCATTTCAAGCATAAACATCATAACAAGAAAAAGGTGGAAACCACCTACCTATTCCTCTTGTCCTTGTCCTGGCGATGGTTTGATCTCGGCCACACCACCTAAGACATCAATGGCCACAAATCAGTACATTTGCATCCTTAAATAACATTCATCACCATACTTATTTCAAGAGTTCATATGTTCACATTCAAGTGTTCCACATTTTACACCATCATACAATGAAATTGTTACAAGCATTTACATCATTTCTGCTTGGGGGAATATTGTAGAAAATCAATAGCGAAATTGATTCGTTGCTGGCCACACAATTAGGGAGCAAAAACTGATTCGTTGCAGCCCGTACACTTCGATAGCAAATGCTACTTCATTATAGCTGACACGCTTTTTGCAGCGAATGATAATTTCATCGCATGCAACTCAATTTCAGCAGCGAATCACACTTCCACTGCAGACAACACAAGTTTAGCAGTGAACACTAATTCATTGCAGACAACACAACTTTGGTAGTGAATGATGATTCGCTGCAGCCAACACACTTTCAGCAACGAATACTAATTCGTTGCGGATAACATAATTCGACAGTGAACACCTGATTCACTGTGGATAACAAAATTCAGCAACGAACACCTGATTTGCTAGGTAGCGAAACCCTGATTCGCTACGGACAACACAACTTTAGCAGCGAAAACTCATTCGCTCTAGTCAACTTAGTTCAACAACAAAATTGATTAGTTGCTAACACACAATTCAGTGGCGAAAACTCATTCGTTATAGTCAACATAGTTCAATGGCGAAACTGATTTGCTGCTGACACACAATTCGCAGCGAAAACTCATTCGTTGTGACACCATAATTCATTCTTTGGATCCAACAGAATCATACAATTTTAGCATGAACACATGTGCAAATTCAGTCCTAGCATATACTTTTTCATTAGATTCTTGTTTCAGCTGTAGCATGCTTTCAAGATTACACACACAATCCTGCACATAACCTTACTATAAGCCTATTATCACACAATTTCATCAAACACAATAAGAAATCAAGTCAATAACACTAGCATGTTTTCTGTTTTGACTTTGGCATGGCCTAAGGTTCTAATAAGGTCATAATTCCTGCATTTCTTCTCATAGTGTTTTCATTGTTTCTAGCCCTCACCAAGGTTGGTCTTCCACCTTAGTTTGTGTACTTAAATTATTCATTTCTTTTGTTAAGTGTTTTGGAATTTGGCCTCCCATTCACCCCTATTTTACATGCATTCTTCAATCCAATTTTACTTAGCAGCTAGTGTAAGGATTCTAGGTCATCTACTTGGGGTTTTTCTTCATCATTTTAATCCCAAAGTCTCAAGAACAAGTGGGGAAAGAGGTCTTGTTCATACCTCACTGTTTTTGATAGTTTTAGGGAAAGGATTCAACAAGTTTCTCCCTCTCTACTCACAGTCTTCTTCTTCCCCTCTACTCACGGTTTTTCCTCTGTTCAACCGTCTGTTACACCCCCTCTCCCTCCAAGCTTTCGACCATTTATGTTTTTCTTTAACTCTCATTTCCTCTCTAACACTCAAGGAATGTGCATTCAGCTGGTTGCTATGTTTTCTACAAGGGGAAGCGACGATTGTAGTGGTATTTGCTGGCTAGCTTTTGGGGACAGGTCTAGACTTCTTCTCCTTCCATCCCTTCAGCCACCTCAACTTTTCCCTAATACTCCCTTCTTCTCTCACATTCCAAGAAGGTGCATGCAACTGGGTTTATTGGTTTTGCTTTGGGAAGAGAGGTTGCCACAGCCAAGGCTGGTGGCTAGCTATTTTTTTAGGGAGAGGAAAAAGGCAAGAGCATGTGGCCCCTTTTAGAAAGAGTGCCCTTTTCTCTCTCCTTGCTATATTTATACCCTTCTTAAATATAAAAGGGGTGTATGGTAGGCTAGATAAGTTTGTTCCCATCCCTCATTTGGGTTAATCTAAGGCTGGTCATGTCCTTTATCGTTCTTATCTAGAATAGCCACAACTGTGTTGCTGTCGATTCATAAATCAACACCCAAAATTGTTCCACTACCGATTCAGAAATCGACAGCCAAAAGCTTTGTCGTTGCTAATTCTGAAATCAGCAACAAAACTACGTTGTTGCCGATTTAGAAATCGTCAGAAAAACTTATGTCTTTGTCGAGGCATCAATTGGCAGCAAAATTGTGTCACTATCAATTTAGAAATCGGCAGCCCAAAGCTTTGCTACTGTCAATTTTGAAATCAGCAGCCAAACTATGTCACTGCCGATTTAAAAATCGGTAGCTAAACTATGTCGTTGAATTAGAAATCGACAACCAAAAACTGCATCCCTGTCGATTTAAAAATCGGCAACAAAACTGCATCACTACCAATTCAAAAATCAGTAGCTAGAAATTGTGTCGTTGTTGATTCAAAAATCAGCAATGATGGTGGAGTCATTTCAGTTTCACTTCTCTTTCTTCTTCTTTTTTTGGCTTTTTACAGGTGGACTTCAGGAGGATTTGTAATAATAAAGAGCAAGCCTTGATTAATCTAATTCATGTTCAAGAGAGGCTTGTTGGTGGAACCAAGACCATTACACAAAGATTGGGAGAAGAAGATTAGATTCAAATAGTTTGACCTTTCATTACTCTTTGGGTTTAAATTAAAGCTACAAATAGAATTTTGATGTGCTTCTAGTTGTACTGGTAACTAGACTTCCATACCTTTCCAACGGTATATGGAATGCCTTCTAATTCATTAAGACAAGAGAAAACCATCCGTTTTAAGTCAGGCTTTGCTGCTATAAGACAGAACACGAAAATAACAAACTTGTCTTATTTAATTAGTTAGGCTATCAAACTTTATTTTTTTTAAGAGGAGACATTTTATTTGGGTCTTAGACTTGTTTATTTTTTTTAATTTTAATTAGTCTGGGTTAGTTTTAGCTTGGGTTGATTATTATTTAAATTGTGCTTATGTGAGACCTATTAGGAAAACTAGGGTTTTGGCTTGGAGTTTAAATACTCTTTAGGAATAATTTTAGGGAAGAATTTTGATGATATTTTCAGCATTATAGCCGACTTTTTGGTTGCTCAATCTTGGTTCTTGATTGAACTTTCAACTCTTCAAAGAATTGACCATTCTTTGTTGTGAATTTATACTTCCTTTGCTTGTCTCCAAATATGGGCGTTGCGATCGAGTTTGTTTATAGTCTTGTTTTCTTAGAGCAAGTCTTTCATTGTGATATGCTAATTCAATCTCAACAAACTTGGATTAGATTGATATTGGGGTTGTGAATTCCATTAAATTCTGCCAGGGTTCGCATCACATACACTAAATGTATGCTAGCCAATACATGTTGATCTCCTTACCCAGGATCCTAACATATATTAAATCTATGCTAGGAAAAACATGGTGATCCCCTTACCCGAGATCATAACATACACTAAATGTATGCTAGTCCATGCCCCATATCACACTTCTCATATTTCCTTTGTCAGTGATAATTTCATCACTTGACAATTTACATAACTTTCACCTCGAAAACACATACATTCAGAATACTATCCAAAATATCGACATCATTACGCAAACTTTCCTCCAATCACATAATATCCAACATTTGTTAATTCACATTTCACATTAATAAGATATTTAATCATGGAATTTAACTAGAAAGTATAGGTACGGATCACCTACCTGTAGTATAAGCTCTACTTGTGCTCCCATGTTACTGCACCACAACGCATGTGGTCCCTCTTGATAATTGACACAACCAAAAGATTGATGTCTTCTCCCAAGTGCAGGAGTGTCGAAGTAATAAATAACCCGGTAAGATCGGGTCTGAACCACAGGGAGATTAATTGTATAAATTATAAATAACAATAATACAACAACAACAACAACAAAAATAATAACAACAATAGTAATAGTAATAGTAATAGTAATAATAGTAGTAGTAGAAGTAGTAGTAGGAATACTAATATTAATGGTAGTAATAATAATAATAGTAGCACTAATAATAATAATAATAATAAAAGAAGAAGAAGAAGAAGTTGATGAGAATTTTGAGATTGAAGATCAATGTGAGAATTAAGCAATGATAAAAACAAGTGTCAAGGTTAGAGGATCCACTAATGGTATTTCAAACAAGTATAATATAAACTCTTATTACTCAACTGGAAACTACACACAAAGGAGGTTCCAATAGGATTATAAATTGTTAACATAATTACATTAGTTATCTTATTCAAATAATGCTAATACTTGTAAATATTGTCAGGTATTCATGATTATAACTTATGTTAACAACAAATCAAGTTCCTTTCATAGCACATGTGTAGGTTATACCATATGGTTGGGCTATGAAAGTGTCAAGCATTTGTTGTACCAAGTGTTATACAACACAAATCTAGATTAACCATCTAAGCAAGCAAAGTATTAAGAGTGAACAAGATAACAAATACAAAACATGTTAGTATCAAACATTAAAGTCCATATTGAGTTTACACTATACGTATTCTTACACAATTAGTGTAACCTTTTCACCTTGACATAATAAACTTAGCTAAACATAATGAAAGAGAGAAATATCAATAAACAAAATAAGATACAAGTTAACTAAGCAAAGGAAAGGAAATAAAAAGCATAAACAAGATATTAATGAAAGCAAAACTTAAGAATTACAAAAAATATAAAGAGACAGATCTAAAGCAAGTTCTTGATCTGAACAGCCCAGCCCCTAAATGCATGACAAATGCCTCCTTTTATAGACTAAAATTTGAAACTATTGATTTGATGACTAATTGTTGAGTGGGTGCCCAACTCTTGACTTGGTGAAAATCCTTATCTTCTTGTCTGAACAAAATGTTATTGCTAACATCAGTAGTGGAGCCAATTGTACTTATGAAAGTTCTAGGAAATTGTCTTATCTTTCCAGAAAAAAAATATCGAGGTCATTTAGACTTTTAGAACTCGAGATATGGGCTGAACACTAAAAACATTGTTTAGGCTGCAAAACAGATTCAGACTTCTCCGTTGTTGCTATAATTTAGACTTGAAAATGGCCTTTTTAAATTTTGGACTCCTAAAAAAAAAAAATTGAACACTATTCAGCCCATATCTCGAGTTTTAGAAGTCCAAATAACCTCAATTGTTTTTTCCTGGAAAGCTAAGACAATTTCCTATAACTTTCATAAGTATAGGTGGATCCAGTTCTAATGTTAGCAATGACGTTTTATTCAGACAAGAAGATAAGAATTTTCACCAAGTCAAGAGTTGGCCACCCACTCAACAAATAGTCATCAAATCAATAGTTTCAAATTTTGGCCTATAAAAGGAGGCATTTTCTATGCATTTAGAGGTTTGGTTGTTGAGATCAAGAACTTGTTCTTGTTCTCTCTCTTTATATTTTTTTTGTAATTCTTAAGTTTTGCTTTCATTAATATCTTGTTTATGCTTTTCATTTCCTTTCCTTTACTTAGTTAAAGACCCTAATGAAGGAATGGAGTACCTAAACTTCTTAGCTGAAAATGCGCAAAATTAGGACACTACAGGTACTTATGAGGCACCAAGTAAAACCCAACCTCATACATCTAGTAGAGGTATGTATAACTTTATGGAAGACCATGACCTCTAAGTCAAGTTTGCATCTTTAGCTAGAAAAGTCGAGGCACTAGAATTAAAAAAGAGTGGTCAATTAAAATATGTTTAAGATATTGTATGTCAAATCTGTGAAACAAATGGACATGCAACCAATGACTTTCCAACTTTGCCTTCTTTCAAGGAATGTGTCCATAAACAAGCTCATGCTTTAAACAGTTTCAAAAGGCCCAATCATAACCCATACTCACAAACATATCACCTAAATTTCAATTGGAAGAGTGATAACAATAATGCACAAACTTCGCAGCTACCGTTTCAAGCATACCATAATTTTTAAAATTCTCATGGATATGCACCTCCTTATGATCCACCTTCTAGAAGAAATCTTGAGAAAACATTGCATGCATTCATTGAAAAGTAAGAGGTAATCAACACTCAATTTGCTCAAGGCATGACATATTTTAAAGATACTCTTGCAAAGTTAACATTTGCTCCCAGTTTCCAAGAGAAAGGTAAGTTTCTATCTCAAGCACAACAAAATCCAAAAGGGCAATACAATGCAAATGCAAGTAGTTCTGAAAGCCAACACATGGATCAAGTCAAATCAGTCATCACTCTTCGTAGTGGTAAGGTTATTGAAAAACTCACTCTTGAACCTTGTGAGAAAAATGATGAGTCTATCTTTGAGGGTAAGGAAGGGGTTGAATATGAACATTGCAAAGAAAAGATTGATTCCCCGCCAACACTCCCATTTCCTCATGCCATGACCAAACAAAGGAAAGTCAATCACAATTTTGAAATCCTTGAAACTTTCAAACAGGTAAGGATCAATATACCTTTGTTGGATGCTATTAAACAAGTACCTTCCTATGCTAAATTTTTGAAAGATTTATGCACTGTGTAGAGAAAACTGAATGTGAAAAAGAAAGCATTTTTAGCCGAACAAGTAAGTGCTATTCTTCAAAACAATAATGCTTTGAAATATAAAGACCCTGGTTGTCCTACAATTTCTTGCTTTACTGGAGAACATAAAATTGAAAGAGCTTTACTTGATCTTGGAGCTAGTGTGAATTTGCTTCCATATTTGGTTTTTCAAAGTCTCAATCTAGGTGAGTTAAAACCAACTTCTGTAACTCTTTTACTTGCTGATAGATCTGTAAAAGTGCCTAGAGAAATAGTTGAGGATGTGTTAGTACAAGTTGATAAATTCATTTACCCTGTAGATTTTGTTGTCTTGGATACACAACCTGTTGAAGCATGTAATTCAATTCCTGTTATTTTAGGACGTCCATTTCTTGCAACTTCTAATGCATTGATTAATTGTAGGAATGGACTGATGAAGCTATCATTTGGAAACATGACATTGGAGATGAATATTTTCAACATTTGCAAGCAACCTAGAGATGATAATGATTTACAGGAAGTGGACTTTATTGAAAAATTAGTTCATGATCAATTTCAAACCACTTTCAGTAAAACTAAGATTCATGAACCTGACGATTTGCAAATGGTCTATTTTCAGGAAGAATCAAAGTTAAAGAATTGGAGACCATAAATTGAAGAATTGTTACCACGATCAATTTAGTCTATACCTTCAAGTGTTCAACCACCAAAACCTGATTTGAAGTCGTTACCATTCAATCTCAAATACTCATTTTTTCAAGAAATGAAACTTTTCCAGTAATAATCTCTTCCAAACTTAATGCACATCAAGAAGGTAAGTTATTATAGACTCTGAAAATGCACAAAAATGCATTAGGATGGACCATAGCTGACATAAAAGGAATTAGCTCTTTCATGTGCACACACATGATTTATTTGAAGGAAAATGATAAACCCTCTAGAGAAATGCAACGAAGGCTTAATTCTAATATGAAAGAAGTAGTGAAAAATGAAGTCATTAAGCTTCTAGATAATGAAATCATTTATCGTATTTCTAACAGCAAATGGGTAAGTCCTACCCAAGTTGTACCCAAAAAGTCTGGAGTCACTGTGATAACAAACGAGAAAAATGAGTTAATTCCAACTCGGACTATTACTGGTTGGTGTATGTGCATTGACTATAGGAAACTTAATTCAATGACTAGAAAAGATAATTTCCCTTTACCTTTCATTGATCAAATTCTAGAAAGAGTTGCAGATTATGAATTTTAGTGTTTCCTAGATGGCTATTCAGGTTACAACCAAATTGAAATTGCATTGGAAGATCAAGAGAAGACTACTTTCACATGTCCATTTGGTATTTTTGCATATCGAAGAATGCCTTTTGGATTATGTAATGCACCAAACATATTTCAAAGATGCATTGTAAACACCCAAAAGAATATATATATATATATATATATATATATATATATATATATATATATATATAATTGATGACTCAGTTTTTGCTGTCGATTTTCTGGATCAGGAGCGACGCAGTTTTCGCTGTCGATGCAAAAATCAGCAGCGATGCAGGTTTCGGTGCTGATTTCTTGATCGGCTGCTACGCAGTTTCCACTGTTGATTTCTGGATCAGCAGCGTGACAAGACCAAAAGCTTGATGTCTTGTTCCAAGTGTAGGAGTGTCGAAGTAATAAATAACCCGGCAAGACCGGGGTCGAACCACAGAGAGGTTAATTGTATAAATTATAAATAACAATACAACAACAACAATAATAACAACAACAATAACAATAATAGTAATAGTAATAGTAATAGTAATAGTAATAGTAGTAGTAGTAGTAGTAATAATACTAATAATAATAATACTCATTACGTGGCGTTGTTATACTTGAGAATGATCTAAAAGATTGGGTCACAGGTTTCCAGCCTATATACTAAGTTTATGAAAAGATCAAAGAGATATATTATATAATATAAACAAAATGTAAATAATAATAATAGTAATAGTAATAATAATATTAATACTAATAGTAGTAGTAGTAGTAGCTGTAGTAGTAATAATAATAATAATAAAAGAAGAAGATGAAGAAATTAATGAGAACTTTGAGATGAAAGATTAATGTAAGGATTAAACAATGATAAAAACAAATGTCAAGGTTAGAGGATCCACTAATGGTACTTCAAAAAAGTATAGTATAAACTCTTATTACTCAATTGGAAACCACACATAAAGGAGGTTCCAATCAGATTATAAATTGTTAACATGATTACATTAGTTATCTTATTCGAATGAAGCTAATACTTGTAAATGTTGGCAGACATTCATGATTATAACTTATGTTAACAACAAATCAAGTTCCTTTCATAGCTCAGGTGTCGGTTATACCATATAGTATGGGCTATGAAAGTGCCAAGTATTTGTTGTACCAAGTGTTATACAATATAAATCTAGATTAACCATTTAACAAGCAAAGTATTAAAAGTGAATAAGATAACAAATATAAAACATGTTAGTATCCAACGTTAAGATCTATGTTAAGTTTATATTATACTTATTCTTACACCATTAGTGTACCCTTTTCACCTTGACATAATTAACTTAGCTAAACATAATAAAAGAAAGATACATGAATGAACAAGATAAGAACATAAATGAGAAAGAAGTTAACTAAATAAAGGAAAGGAAATGAAGTGCATAAACTTGATATTACTGAAAGCAAAACATAAGCAATACAAAGAGAGAAAGCAAGAGCATGATCTTGATCTGGAAACCAAGATGCCTCAATATATGGTAAATGCCTCCTTTTATAGGCAAAATTTGGAACTATTGATTTGTTGACTAATTGATGAGTGGGTGGTCACATCTTGACTTGGTGACAATCCTTATCTTCTAGTCTGAACAAGACGTCATTGCTAACATCATAATTTGCACAAAATCCTCAGGAATGTTCTAGGAAATTGTCTCAGCTTTCCAACAAAAAAAAAAGATGAGGTCATTTGAACTTCTAGAACTCAAGATATGGGTTGGACACTTTGGACTGCAGGACAGCTTCGGACTTCTTCATTGTTCATACAATTTGGACTTCAAAACGACCTTTTTAAATCTTGGGCTCCTCATAAAATTTGTAGGCCTATGTCTTACCTTTCCATCCATATAATATGGACCTAAATTTGAGATCTAGAGCTTCAGATATGATCCAATTACTGAGAAATGTTCCGATTTGGACTGCACCAGCATCTCTTTTCTAAGTTTGGCCATCTCTTTGTCCTTTCACTTTCAATACTTAAACTCATCAATCAATCCTTTTATTTATGTGATAGGTCTGCATTTAAAATGAGCATTTACCATAAATTAAGGTATCTTATAGTATCAAACTTGTTATTATAAAACATGCTTTAATTAAGGAGTTATTGATACTTCAAGTGCAAAATAATGATATAAAACCTTGATAAACATGCACTTTTAAGTACTAATCACACCGCCCAACCAGCTTATTACTAGTCCCTAGTAATCAAAAGCGTTGAAATAGAGAAACAATTTGCAAGTTCTACAAAGCAAGGTATTCATCATTCAACTTCCATTAATCTATCCAGATAAACAAACTCTCATTAAATTTATATTCCTGCTTCATATTTCTTAAACAGGATTTTAATAAACCTTCTTTTTATGTGCTTAATATATGAAAACATAGATGATGGGGCTTTTGTTGGAAGAAAACAATATTATGTTCAAATGTTTAAGGTGAACTTCCTTGGGTTGGGATTATTATTATTATTATTTTTTCTTTTTTCTTTCTCTCTCTCTCTCTCTCTCTTTTTTTTTTTTGTATATATGCACATACAACTTAAAACACAATGTATCTTTAACCCATGTAACGAGTTTTTGGCTAATGACTCCCAGACCAGTTGGTCTTGGGGCATTAGGTGTTGAGACACCCCTACGAGCTTAGTAACTCGGGTTGCAGATACTGATATGTAGATAGTGCAATGTTTGATTCCCTTAAGCTTTTATCCTCAACCCATGTAACAAGCTTTGGGCCAATAGCTCCCAAGTCAGTTGACTTTAGGGTATTAGGTGTTAAAACACCCCTTCGGGCTTAATTGCTTAGGTTAGGGAGGCTACAAAATCAAACTTATCTACGTTTTTATTGTCATCAATATTATCAATTTTTTTTTTTGCAAATTATATACTATCCCTTTCTCTTAGTTGTTACCTTCAACAAAAAAACATAATTAATGTAATAATCCAATGTGCAACCCACAATCACATGTTAAAGTGTGTGTGTGAAAATGAAGGTTTAAGAATACTTGTTAAATGAGTATATGAAGCAGAATCAAGTGATAACAATGCAAGAGTTTGTAAACCTGAATATTTCAAGAAGTATTATGATAGACCTTGGTAATGATACTTACTAAGATGCGTCTCTAGAGTCAATAAAACTGACTCCATACTCTGCCATCCTAATAACAATTTTGTCAAATAGCAAAAACAATTAGCAAGTTAGTTTTTTTTTTAACTACTACCCTCTCCCCCAACCAAAACGAGACATTGTCCTCAATGTCCTAAGGTAGAAAGATAGAGTATAGAAGACATCACCTGAAACAACGAACACTGACAAACCTGAAACACACTTAAACAAATATAAGAAGTAACCAAACAAAATAATATGCTATTAATAAAACCAAAAGACACAAGGTTTCACAAATGAAGGCTCAAATCTAATCTAAGCTTCTTACGGCTTTCCGTAGTTGACCAATCTAGGCGACTCATGCAGGAATCAATGACAGGGATGAAAGATTGTAGTTGGTCAATCAATTGTTCAGCAGTAGCAGTAGAGATTATGATTTGTCGTGCCGAAGTTGTTAGAAATTCCTGTTCCATAGCTTGATCAAGAAAAGACAACAAATTATCATAGAAACCATTAACATTTAACAAACATATAGGTTTATGGTGAATGTGTAGTTGGGCCTAAGAGGAAATATGAAAGATCTCTTCCAATGTGCCCAGACCACCTGGTAAGGCAATGAAGACATCAACATGGCTGGACATGGCGTTTAGTCGATCAGACATTGTAGAGACTTGTAGTTCCTTTCCAATTGTTTTTCCAATGATGTTCCCATTTGCTAACGCTTTGGGGACAACCCCCAAAACTTGACTGCCTCCTAAAAATACAGCCATTGATACACCTCCCATTAACCCAAGGTTGCCTCCCCCATACACTAAATGAATCTTTCTCTTAGCTAGTACCTAACCAAGATGATTTTCTGATTCTAAAAACTCTTTTTCTTTCCTAGGACTGGATCCACCGAAAACACAAATATTTCTTATATGATGACTTGAGGAACCTGCCATTCCTACACACTTCTATATTTGATGAATGTATGGGTTGAGTAGAAATGAAGGGAAGGAAGAGAAGAATTTATATATGAGAAATTGAAAATGCAATCATATCACCTATATGTAGGCCAACTGTAGTCTCACACACACACACACTCTCTCTCTCTTTATTAATTATTTATTTTGAAAAAAACATGTGTATGTACAGGTAGTTGTGATTGTGGCTCACATCTTCCCTTGGTTTTACGTCCAAGAACGTCTTAAACGCCCTCTATGGGTTGGTGATAGGCTTCCCATCCAGTTTTCTTAAAAACTGGCAAACAGGGTCTTTTTTAGTCAGTTTCCCAAGACTAAGTCGATCATGTTCTTTATGGAATTATGGCCATAAATCATGAATTACACGAAGCACATCTCCACTAGGATGCGTCTCAAGGGTCAACAAAAGATTATCTAAAGACCCCTTACTCAAGCCATCCTTAATGAATTGTATCTTATCTTCACGGTTTACAGATACCATTCCTAAAGAACAACATGTTGTATTGCAAGTCCATCTAGCACATCTGTGACAGACTTTCAGTCGTTTTGCACGATGTTTCTTTGCAAAAATGCTTGTACCTGTTCCAGGCATGTGTGAAATGAAAGAATTGGAGGACTCACCTGATAAGCGGACCTTTGCTTCAATTAGCCAGCGAATATCTTCAGGAATTCCATGATTCATTAACAACCTTAATCTTGCACACCTAGCACGGTAAATTTTTGTAATCGCATTTGGAGGCAGAGCGGGAAAATACCTTTTCAACTTTTCAAGAGTCGTGTCCATTTTCAAATGAGAACTGGAAAAAAAAATTCAAAGAAGGGAGAAAGAGCAGAGAATTGTAAAAATATATACAGATATTAGTTATTTGGGAAACTAAAAGAACCGACTTAAGTCACGGAGTACCGTTATCCGCCATTTGATCGGGGTGAGAGAGAGACCAGCAAAACAAAAGTCACACCAAAAAGGAACACAAAAAAAAATATGAGAAAAAAAAAAATACTCAACCTTTATCTACAAGATCATTCAAACCAATGGATTCATTTTCACTAGGAAACTCATCAAAGTAAGCTTTCAAACGATGTCTATTTACCTTTAAAACATTATCATTCTTTGAATTCTCAATATCAAGGGCCCCATAAGGATACACATGTTTCAAAATAAATGGACCACTCTATCGTGATCTTATTTTTTCAGGAAATAAATGGACTCAAGAATTATAAAGCAAAACTTTTTGACCAGTATCAATTTTTTGACAATTTTACAAGTTTTGCAGAATGCATGTGTGTCCTTGAACATGATGGGCCAATAAAATCCATTTTGTAAGATTTTTGCAGTCGTTTTTCTTGATGAGAATTGACACCCACATGCTTCAGAATGACAAAGTTTAATGACACTACTTACCTCATTGTCAGGAATCCATCTTTGAAATTTTTGATCAGGACAATATTTGAATAAGTTAGGGTCATCCCAATAAAAGTTCTTCACTTCATTCAAAAACTTTCCTTTGTCTTCAGTACTCTAATGAGTTGGCAAATCTCCTAAAGGAAGAAAATTGATATTTTTAGCAAACCAAGGCATTGAACTAAGAGAAAGTAAGGATTCGTCAGGAGAGTAATCATCGATTGGTGGGATGTTAGATGTCAAATCTATTGTCACTCTTGACAAAAGATCGGCATTAATATTTTTGGTTCCTTTTTCATCCGTGATTTCTTCCTGAGAATAAATCATTTGCAAATCTTCATACTCATCCAACTCAATTTTACTCAAAGTAGATTCAAGTTGATCATGAACTAATTCTTTAATAAGATCTACTTCTTGTAAATCATTATCATCTCCAGGTTGCTTGCAAATGTTGAAAATATTCATCTCCAATGTCATGTTTCCAAAAGATAACTTCATGAGTCTATTCCTACAGTTAATCAATGCATTAGAAGTTGCAAGAAACAGACGTTATAAAATAATAGGAAATGAATTACATGCTTCAACAGGTTGCGTATCCAAGACAATAAAATCCACAGGATAAATGAATTTATCGACTTGTACTAACACATCTTCAATTATTTCTCTAGGCACTTTTGTAGATCTATCGGCAAGTAAAAGAGTTACAGAAGTTGGTTTTAACTCACCTAGATTGAGACTCTGAAAAACTGAATATGGAAGTAAATTCACACTAGCTCCCAAATCAAGTAAGGCTCTTTCAATTTTATGTTCTCCAATAAAGCAAGAAATTGTAGGACAACCAGGGTCTTTATATTTCAAAGCATTATTGTTCTGAAGAATGGCACTTACTTGTTCGGCTAAAAAGGCTTTCTTTTTCACGTTCAATTTTCTCTTCACAGTGCACAAATCTTTCAAAAATTTAGCATAGGAAGGAACCTGTTTAATAACATCCAACAAAGGTATATTGATCCTTACCTATTTGAAAGTTTCAAAGATTTCAGAGTTGTGATTGACTTTCCTTTGTTTGGTCATGGCATGAGGAAATGGAAGTGCTGGCAGGGAATCAGTCTTTTCTTTGCAATGTTCAAGTTCAACCCCTTCCTTACCCTCAGAGATAGACTCATCATCTTTCTCACAAGGTTCAAGAATGGGTTTTTCAATAACCTTACCACTACGAAGAGTGATGACTGATTTGACTTGATCCATGTGTAGGCTTCCAGAACTACTCGCATTTGCATTGTATTGCCCCTTTTGATTTTGTTGTGGTTAAGATGAAAACTTACCTTTCTCTTGAAAACTGAGAGCAGATGTTAATTTTGCAAGAGTATCCTTGAAAACTATCATGCCTTGAGCAAGTTGAGTATTGATTGCCTCTTGCTTTTCAATGAAAGCATGCAATGTTTCCTCAAGATTTCTTCTAGGAGATGGAGCATAAGGAGGTGCATATCCATGAGAATTTTGGAAATTATGGTGTGCTTGAAACGGTGGGAGTGAAGTTTGTGCATTGTTACTATCACTCTTCCAACTAAATTTTGGGTGATTTTTCCAACCAAGGTTATACGTTTGTGAGTATGGGTTATGGTTGGGCCTTTGGAAACTGTTTAAAGCATGGGCTTGTTCATAGAGGCTGTCGCACCCTCGTGGCAGAGTGCGACGGAGCGGCGACCTTCAATTGAATTTCAGGTTTTTTTTTTGTTTTTGTGTAAAGGAGTCACCACCTAGTATTTTGGTCACTAGAAACCCTAACTGGTCTTTCAGAGATTCTAAGGCAAGGGACTGGTTGCGTAAAGGGAAGGTATTAGCACCCCTAGTACGCCCTACCTAAGGTAAGCTGCTTGGTGTATGGTTTGCTTTATAATTGCTATGGTGTTGGTGTTTTCTAATTCCATCAGTTTTCCTAGGTTTGATTCAAATAAAATTTCTTAGGATAGAAATCCAAGGAGATTCCATGTGCTTCAAAAGCTCATTTTTCCCTTGGTATTTCAAAAGTTGGTGACTCGTAAATCGCAAAGAGGAGAGACGGAAAAAAATTTAGAAATCTAGGGCGCTAAAAAAAACCTATATATTTTTTTTAGTATTTTATACTCTCACAGCTCGTAAATCGTGGAGTAAATTTTTTTTTTTTGAAATGTCCTCGATTATAATCAAGGCTTCTTTCAAGGATATGTGCGGATTTATTACTTCCAATAATATTTTGGATATTCATCCTTTAAGGATTTCTTTATCCAAACATTAGCGTGAATAATAGATGAATTCCCCCTACCCAAAATAAGATTTTTATATTTTTTTGAATATTGGCCAATACCCTTTGGAGTTTTACAAACATGTTGTAAAATCAAAAAATGCAAAAAAAAAAAACAATTTTTGTTGTGTTTAAGAAATCCATGCAAAAACACATTTTTTCAAAAAAATAAAACTTCCAATATTTTTTGTATATAAAAAAAAAAAGACATTTCAAAACATGTTAGGGTATTGGCCGTATGCAACACACAAGAAAACTTTTTAAAATTTTGTTTTATCAAAAACACAAGCAATGCAATTAAACACAAAAGAAAAAAATCACAATAAAAAGCTGAAAGTCATCATATATATTCTAAGATTTATAATAAGCTTAAAGCAAAAAAAAATCAACGCCAAATCAATGTGCATGCAACAAGAACAAAATAAAGTTGCTAGCAATCACTAAAAGCAAATTAACGCCGGTTGATTTCTTCTCCAACGGGTGTAAGGAAAACAAAAGGAAAGTCCCTAAATGTAAAAGTTCTTAAACATGAAAGACAAACCCTTTTTACAATGACAGCAGCTGAACTCAAAAATCATGAAAGAAATAATAGGCCAATGTTGATTTTTCTAAAACAGAAACCAATTATTCAGAGGGAAGAAACAGTTTTACAACCGAATGCCTAGTATAAAAATAACAAAGGAGGAGAGATTGGGGCTTATACTTGCAGCTCCTGTTTGCAGCAAATAAAAAAAACCAAAGATCGAAAGACAGCTCACGTATGCCTCCTTAGTTACTGGAAAATGACGGACGAAAATAGAGATGTTGAAACAGACGAAATGTTTCAGCTATGTACTGGTAAATAACTAGTTTCCCCGTTGCCTGCCTCTCTTGCGTTTTCCTTCAAAAAAAACTGCAGCTCCTGTTTGCAGAAAATAGAAACCAAGGCCGAAAGACACATCTCATGCATGCCTCCTTGGATGCTAGTAAATGACGGGCGAAAATAGAGATGCTGAAGCGGAAGAAATATTTCAGTTGTGTGCTGGTAAAAGACTGGTTTCCCCGTCGCCTCCCTCTCTCGTGTTTTCCTTCTCTCTCTTTTACTATGTTTTTTTCTTTTTTCTCTCCATTTTTATCTTATTTTTTCTGCTCTTTTTTGTTGCCTTTTTGCTGCCCCCCGTTAGGTCATTAGAGGGGTTTATATATAGTCTAAATATGTCCCCATTTAGGAAGGATTCAATGCATTAATCCTAGTCCGTAAATCCCTACTAATTTGCAGTAAAAAAAAGCAAAAGGAAGTTGCAATATTTTGATTTTATGCTGGTGCTTTACGTCTGATTTCTTTCCAGTTTTAGAGGAGGGTGTGGCTATTTTCTTTCCTTCCATAGGGCCAGCTGCTCCCTTTGGAATGAGGCAAGAAAAAACGTGGTTGCAACTCCAAAATTCAAGCATGATGATAAAGGAAAAACAACAGGAATTTGTAGCGAAAAAAGGAAAGAAATCAGATGGAGGGTGCAGCTGCAAAGTCTCATTTTTCTTATTTCGGTGTGGAAAAAATCCTGTCATTTATGATGATCCACCCCCTTTCCAGCTTTCAATATCCTTCTTCAATTAAATCCCTCATTTTAATAATTTTCGATTCAGTCCTTGGTCCAAAAAAAATCCTTCGAATCAGCCCCGCGAACTTGGGCTATATCCTTCCCACGGCAGAATTTTCTACCTTCACGTTAGATATTCAAATGGGAATATCTTGAGCTTCTGATATTGGAATCAAGTGATTCAAAAGCCAAAATTATTCTACGCATCTAGGACTACAACTTTGATGAAGGAGTCAAAGTTAGATAAAATCTTTTTACAGAACAGAATCTAGCAGTAATGTGGTTGGTCAAAAGGGATCTCCAGGTCTAAACTCAAAAACTAACGAATACTGAGAATACTAATATGACTGAGAGTACAAACTAAGAACAAAAAATCACAAAACTAGGCCAAAAATAGAGTTTTTTTAGTGCAGACTCGGGTCAATATCCTTCTCGCGACAGAATTCTCTACCTTCATGTTAGATATTCAAACGGGAACATCTTGAGCTTCTGATATCGGAATCAAGTGATTCAAAAGCTCAAATTCATCTATGCATCTAGGAATACAACTTTGATGAAGGAGTCGAAGTGAGATAAAATCTTTTTATAGAACAGAAACTAGCAGTAATCTAGTTGGTCAAAAAGGTTTTTAATCTAACAATGCTAAGCATCCAAATCTGACTGAGAATCTGCCCTAAGAAATATGATCCCTAAGACCTAATGAAGGTGTACGTTAATTTTTTAACATGTCATGAGTGACAAAATATACCTAGGATGGTCAGATATCTTATGAAGACGAGTCAGAATCAGAGCCTAAGTTGTAACAAAAAATTGCCACAGCAGCAGAACCATTTTTTTAGTGCAAATTCTGAAGGATTTATTCAACCTTAAAGACCAGATAAAAAAGGAACGAATTCAGCATTATGAAGACTCCTGATCAACCTAAAAAAAAAAACCTGATGATTTTGGTAGCAAAGGGGAAGGATAGAAAAAAAAAAACAGAAAATAGATCAAACAAGGCTTTTGAAAAAAAATATTTCTTTTTGTGCTTTTGTCAATTTTCTGGCGAACATGAGCTAAACTCCTATACTCTGTTCAAAAAAGGTATACACCATCTCCAATACGTGGGGGTTCGAAATTGAGTAACAACAGAGGCATTCCCTAAAAGAAGGCAAAGTTGGACAATCATTTGTTGAGTGTTCATTGGTTTCACAGATTTGACACACAATGTCTTGAACAGATTTTAATTGACCACTCTTCTTCAATTCAAGTGCTTTAACTTTTCTAGCTAAAGATGCAAACTTAGCTTGGAGGTCATGATCTTCCCTAAGATTGTGCATACCTCCACTAGATGTATGACGTTGAGTTTTACTTATTGCCTCATAAGTACTTGTGGTGTCCCAATTTTGAGCATTTTTGGCTAGCAAGTCTAGGTACTCCATTGCTTCATTAGGGTCTTTATCTTCAAAAGTTTCATTGCACATCAATGCAACCATATGCCTATCTCTAGGTGTTAACCCTTCATAAAAACGTGAAACCAATCTCCATGTTTCAAAAACATGATGAGGGCAAGTATTAAGCAAATCTTGATACCTATCCCAACATTGATAAAATGTTTCTCCTGGCTTTTGAGTGAAAGTAATGATTTGTCTTTTGAAAGAGTTTGTTCTATGAGATGGAAAAAACTTCTTTAAAAATTGTTGTTGCATTTCATCCCAAGCACGAATATATCCTGGTCTCAAATTTTGTAGCCATGTTTTAGCTTTATCTTTTAATGAAAAAGGAAAAAGCTTTAATCTAATGGTGCTCATGCTACAATTTGAGTCATTATAGGTATTACAGACCTCCTCAAATTCCCTTAAATGCAAGTATGGATTTTCTAGGTCTAAGCCATGAAAAGATGGTAAAAGTTGAATAATGTCTGACTTAAAATTAAAATGAGATAAATTAGGAGGGAAAACTATGCATGAGGGTGCATTTGTTCTTGTGGGATTCATATGGTCTCTAAGTATTCTCATACGGTTATTCTCATTATTCTCATTATGGAGCGATTGATTATCTTCTTCAGCCATATTTTCTGAAAATGATGAGATACCCTACAAAGTCTACCACTTAATATACGTGACCAAACTCGCATGCACGTTTAAAAGGAGAATAAATGAAGAGAAGAAAAGAAAAGAAAACAAAAGAAAACAAAAGAAACAAGAGTTAGAAAAAATGAAAAATGAAAAGAGAAAATAAAAAAAATATTATAATTTATACAAGAATTTACCTCCCCGGAAACGGCGCCAAAAACTTGACACGACCAAAAGCTTGATGTCTTCTCCCAAGTGCAGGACTGTCGAAGTAATAAATAACCCGGTAAGACCGGGGTCGAACCACAGAGAGGTTAATTGTATAAATTATAAATAACAATACAACAACAACAATAATAACAATAATAACAATAATAGTAATAGTAATAGTAATAGTAATAGTAATAGTAATAATACTCAGTACATGGCGTTGTTATACCTGAGAATTATCTAAAAGATCGGGTCACAGGTTTCCAGCCTATATACTGAGTTTATGAAAGATCAAAGAGATATATTATATAATATAAACAGAATGTAAATAATAATAATAGTAATAGTAATAATAATATTAATATAATACTAGTAGTAGTAGTAGTAGCAGTAGTAGTAGTAATAATAATAATAAAAAAGAAGATGAAGAAATTAATGAGAACTTTGAGATGAAAGATTAATGTAAGGATTAAACAATGATAAAAACAAATGTCAAGGTTAGAGGATCCACTAATGGTACTTCAAACAAGTATAGTATAAACTCTTATTACTCAATTGGAAACCACACATAAAGGAGGTTCCAATCAGATTATAAATTGTTAACATGATTACATTAGTTATCTTATTCGAATGAAGCTAATACTTGTAAATGTTAGCAGGCATTCATGATTATAACTTATGTTAACAACAAATCAAGTTCCTTTCATAGCTCAGGTGTCGGTTATACCATACAGTATGGGCAATGAAAGTGCCAAGTATTTGTTGTACCAAGTGTTATACAACAAAAATCTAGATTAACCATTTAACAAGCAAAATATTAAAAGTGAACAAGATAACAAATATAAAACATGTTAGTATCCAACGTTAAGGTCCATGTTAAGTTTATATTATACTTATTCTTACACCATTAGTGTACCCTTTTCACCTTGACATAATTAACTTAGCTAAACATAATAAAAGAAAGAAACATGAATGAACAAGATAAGAACATAAATGAGAAAGAAGTTAACTAAATAAAGGAAAGGAAATGAAGTGCATAAACTTGATATTACTGAAAGCAAAACATAAGCAATACAAAGAGAGAAAGCAAGAGCATGATCTTGATCTGGAAACCAAGATGCCTCAATACATGGTAAATGCCTCCTTTTATAGGCAAAATTTGAAACTATTGATTTGTTGACTAATTGATGAGTGGGTGGTCACATCTTGACTTGGTGACAATCCTTATCTTCTTGTCTGAACAAGACGTCATTGCTAACATCATAATTTGCACAGAATCCTTAGGAATGTTCTAGGAAATTGTCTCAACTTTCCAACAAAAAAGATGAGGTCATTTGGACTTCTAGAACTCAAGATATGGGTTGGACACTGAACAGTGTCTGGGTTACAGGACAGCTTCGGACTTCTTCATTGTTCCTACAATTTGGACTTCAAAACGGCCTTTTTAAATCTTGGGCTCCTCATGAAAGTTGTAGGCCTATGTCTTACCTTTCCATCCATATAAAATGGAGCTAAATCCGAGATCTAGAGCTCCATATATGATCCAATTACCGAGCAATGTTCCGGTTTGGACTGCACCAGCATCTCTTTTCTATGGTTTGGCCATCTTTTTGTCCTTTCACTTTCAATACTTAAACTCATCAATCAATCCGTTTATTTATGTGATAGACCTGCATTTAAGATGAGCATTTACCATAAATTAAGGTATCTTATAGTATTAAACTTGTTATTATAAAACATGCTTTAGTTAAGGAGTTATTGATACTTCAAGTGCAAAATAATAATATAAAACCTTGATAAACATGCACTTTTAAATACTAATCACACCCCCCAACCAGCTTATTACTAGTCCCTAGTAATCAAAAGCGTTAAAATAGAGAAACAATTTGCAAGTTCCACAAAGCAAGGTATTCATCATTCAACTTCCATTAATCTATCCATATAAACAAACTCTCATTAAATCTATTTAGACACTATTCAATGTTCAGCCCATATCTCGAGTTTTAGAAGTCCAAATAACCTTAATGTTTTTTTCCTGGAAAGCTAAGACAATTTCCTATAACTTTCATATAGGTGGATCTAGTTTTGATGCTAACAATGATGTTTTATTCAGACAAGAAGATAAGGATTTTCACCAAGTCAAGAGTTGGCCACCCACTCAACAGTCAGTCATCAAATCAATAGTTTCAAATTTTGGCCTATAAAAGGAGGCATTTGCCATGTATTTAGAGGCTTGGTTGTTGAGATCAAGAACTTGTTCTTGTTCTCTCTCTTTATATTTTTCTTTTGTAATTCTTAAGTTTTGCTTTCATTAATATCTTGTTTATGCTTTTCATTTCCTTTCCTTTACTTAGTTAATTTGTATCGTATTTATGTTCTTGTTTTGTTTATTTATGTTTCGCTTTTTCATTATGTTTAGCTAAGTTTATTATGTCAAGGTGAAAAGGTTACACTAATGGTGTAAGAATAAGTATATTGTAAACTCAACATGGACCTTAATGTTTAATATTAACATGTCTTATCTTTTTATCTTACTAATTCTTAATACTTTGCTTGTTAAATGGTTAATCTAGATTTGTGTTGTATAACACTAGGTACAACAAATGCTCGACACTCTCATAGCCCAACTATATAAGTTTAAAAGTTTGATGTTATTTAAATAAGATAATTAATATGATCATGTTAACAATTTATAATGAACTATTAATGACAAATCATCCGATTGAAACCTCCTAGATCAAAGGGAGTAGTCACCATAGTGCAATGGGTGAAAGGTATGAGAGAGATGGGTTGTATGACTTACCATGGCGAAGAGGATGCTGAGGGTGCTAGGCATTGGCTGAGGAAAGTGGAAAGAGTTATAAACCAGATGCAGGTGCTAGAGGAACTACAAGTGGATTGTGTGACTCAACTATTGGTTGAAAGTGCCCACTCTTGGTGGGAGACCATTAGAGAGAGGAGATCAGGGGAGGTATTAAGATGGAGGGATTTTCATGAAGAGTTTGAGGAGAGGTACTATTCTTGGGAGCATAGGAGGGAGAAAGAACATGAGTTTTTGGATTTAAAGCAGGGAGATTTGACAGTTCTGGAGTATGAGAGGAGATTTCAGGATTTAGCAGTTTTGCCTCCACCTACCTTCCCACAGAGCACCACAGGGTGGAGAGGTTTCGTGATGGATTGAGGCGGGAATTGAGGATGATATTGATAGCCATGCAGTTTTAGTTTATGCGAGAATTGGTACGGGCTGCTTAGGGTATGGAGAGGGTAATAAAGGATACCCCGAAGTCAGTGGGCGAGCAGAGTCAGGTAATGGGAGCTAAAAGGAGAGATTTTGAGTTTTTGATCGGGAGACCTCCTTTTTCAAAGAAGGGGAAGAGCGGGCAATCATCAGGACAGTTCCAGAGAAGAGGTGAGAGTTTAACCCAGGAGGGAGCTTAGGAGGATCTAGACCGATCAGTGGAAGAGAAGCTTGGGGAGAACAGTCTAGACAGGGAGTCAGAACTGCTGAAGGGTCTATAGAGTAGAAGGGACCAAGATATCCATTTTGTTAGAGGTGTGAGCAGCGACACCTCAGAAATTGCTCTGTAATGCTAGGGAGATGTTACATTTGTAGAGGTGAGGGGCATCGATGGAGAGAGTGCCTGCATGTAGGCAGGGGCTGTTACTATTGTGGGGACATGAGTCACAGGAAGAAGGATTGTCCTCATAGAACCACAGAGGGAGTCCATAGTCAGAGGACTGAGGTTCAGAGCAAACAGCAATCAGTGACAGTTGATCGTCCTATCAAGCCTACCCAGTTAGGGACAAGTGCCACTCATGGGAGGCCCAAAAATCAGGAGGGGAGGACTCAGGGTCGAGTATATCACATGACCCATGAGGATGTGGGAGTTGTACCTGATGTGGTGGCAGGTACTTTACAGTTAGATACAATACAAGTTTATGCTTTAATTGATCCTGGAGCTAGTCATTCCTTTATATCTTATAGAATTGTGAATAACTTGCGTATGTTATCTAGTAACTTGGGTATAGAGGTGACAGTTAGTACACCTCTGGGAGAGAATATACATATTAATGATATTTATAGAGGGGTAAAACTATATATTGGAGGATTAGAGTTGAGGGTAGATCTTATGTCGTTTGAGCTGTATGATTTTGATGTGATTCTGGGCATGGATTGGCTAAGTAAACGTAAGGCACAAGTGGATTGTTTCACCAAGACGGTGACAATCCAAGGAATAAGTGATAAAAGAGTAGTGTTTAAAGGGGAAAGAAAAGTAATTCCAAGTTGTGTAATCTCAGTCTTGGAGGCTAGAAAATTACTGAGAAAAGGTTGTCCTGCTTGGTTAGCCCATGTAAGAGAATTGGGGAAGGGTAGCATAGATTTGGCTAGTATTCCTGTTGTGAGGGAGTTTCGAGATGTATTCCCATAAGAGCTGTCTGGATTACCTCCAGTTAGAGAAATTAAAGTTTCCATAGAAACTATTCCAGGAGTTTCTCCTATAGCCCAGTCTCCTTATAAGATGGCACCTATGGAATTGGCAGAACTGAAGGTCCAACTTCAGGAATTGTTAGATAAAGGCTTCATTCGGCCTAGTAACTCACCATGGGGAGCTTCGGTATTGTTTGTAAAGAAGAAGGATGGCACCCTTCATTTGTGCATTGATTATCGTCAATTGAATAAAGTGACAGTGAAGAACAAATACCCACTCCCACGAATAGATGACTTGTTTGATCAGTTGAAGGGTGTTAGAGTGTTCTCTAAGATAGATCTGAAATCTGGATACCACCAGTTGAGAATCAAGGAGCAAGACATACAAAAGACTGCCTTTCGAACCCGTTATGGGCATTACAAGTTTTCAGTGATGCCTTTCTGGTTAACCAATGCTCCAGCCATGTTTATGGACTTGATGAATCGGGTGTTTCAGCCTTACCTGGACCAATATGTGGTTGTATTTATTGATGATATTCTGGTATATTCCAACTCCCACTTGGAGCATGAACAACATCTAAGGGTTGTGCTACAGACTTGAAGGGAAAATCAATTATATACAAAGCTGGATAAGTGTGAGTTTTGGCTCAAGGAAGTAGTATTTTTAGGCCATGTGATATCCATAGAAGGAATAGTTGTGGATCCAAGAAAGGTCGAGCCCGAGTTAAAATGGGAAAGGCCTACCAACGTGATAGAAATCCGGAGTTGTTTGGGTCTTACTAGATATTACCAGAGGTTTATTGAAGGTTTCTCCACCATAGCATCACCTTTACCAAGCTTACCCGCAAGGAAGTCAGGTTTGTTTGGTCGGAAGAGTGTGAAGTGAGCTTTTGAGAACTGAAAGAGAGGCTCACTTCTGCTCCTGTGCTGGCCCTTCCATCGGGGACAGAAGGGTTTATGGTATATAGTGATGCCTCAAAAAGGGGTCTGGGATGTGTATTGATGCAACACGGTCGTGTGATTACTTATGCATCAAGACAGTTAAAGTCGCAAGAGGTAAATTACCCGGTTCATAACCTAGAACTTGTAGTGGTGGTGTTTTCTTTAAGAGTATGGAGACATTATTTGTATGGGATACAAGTTCAAATCTTTACAGACCATAAAAGTCTGAAGTATTTGATGTCACTGAAGTAGTTGAACATGCGGCAGAGAAGATGGGTAGAGTTAATAAAAGATTATGATTGTGTTATTGACTACCATCCTAGTAAGGTTAATGTAGTAGCCGATGCCTTAAGTAGGAAGGGGAAAACAGTGATGAATGATATGAAGCTTAAGGAATAGGAAAGTATAGTGGAGTTAAAGAAAATGGGCTTGCGGCTAAGTGTTGGGCCCGAGGGATCACTGTTAGCTCAGTTAAAGATCCAATCTGTGTTTCAAGACAAGATCTTAGTAGCTCAACAGGCAAATAGGAAGGTAAAAGAGATCAAGGAGAGGGTAAACAAGGGTATTGAGACATTATTTAAAATGTTATTCGATAGGCTAATAGCTGTGGGTAAACGAATTTATTTGCTTAAGGATAAGATTTTAAAGGATGAAATATTAAGAGAAGCTCATGAATCTTGATTTGCTACTCATCCGAAGAGCAGAAAGATGTATAGGGATTTAAAGGAATACTACTGGTGGCCAAGTATGAAGAGGGAAATAGTAGAATTTGTGTCGAACTATAGGATCTGTCAACAAGTAAAGATAGAACACCAGAAACCTACAGGGGAATTACAGTCATTATCAATTCCAGAATGGAAATGGGAGGATATTTCTATGGATTTTGTGACGAGATTACCTAGGGGGAAAGAAGGGGAATGATGCCATCTGGGTGGTTATGGATCGACTAACAAAATCTGCTTTGTTTTTTGCCTATGAAGATGACTGATTCGGTGGATAAATTGGCAAAATTATATGTAAATGAAGTAATCAGACTTCATAGAGTGCCAGTTTCAATTATATTGGATCGGGATCCAAGGTTCACATCGAGATTATGGCCTAGTTTACAACGGGCAATGGGGACAAAGTTGAATCTAAACACGACATTTTATCCTCAGAAAGATGGTCAATCTGAAAGGACCATTCAAATTCTCGAGGATCTCCTAAGATCCTGTGTGTTAGAGTTTGGAGGGAATTGAGAGGATCTCCTGCCATTGGTAGAGTTTACTTATAATAATAGTCATCAAACCACCATTGGTATGGCTCTTTATGAAGTATTGTATGAGAGGAAATGTTGTACCCCAATTTATCAGGAGGAAGTAGGAGAAAGGAAGCTTTTAGGACCTGAAATGGTGCAACTAACAACTGACAAGGTGAGGGTGATCAAAAAAAGGATGAAGGAAGCCTAGGATAGACAAAAAAGTTACGCAGATAGCCGAAGAAGGCCCTTGGAATTTCAAGTGGGGAATAAAGTGTTTCTAAAGGTGGCTCCTTAAAAAGGCATCATTCGATTTGGAGTAAAAGGGAAACTAGCCCCGAGATATATTGGCCCTTTTGAGATTAAGGAAAGAATCGGGCCAGTTGCATATCGATTAGAATTGCCTGTATATTTGGATAAGATTCATAATGTGTTCCATGTGTCATTGCTGTGAAAGGCCAAAACAGACCCCTCACGGGTATTGCCACAAGTTCCTATGAAGATTGAGGGGGATCTAACCATGAAAACTAAGCCAGTCAAGATCTTAGATCGAGATGAGAAGTTGTTGAGGAATAAGAGAGTTCCCTTAGTGAGAGTATTGTGGAGAAGCTCTCGAATAGAAGAACAAACATGGGAAAGAGAATCTGAGATGAAGGAGAAGTTTCCGCACTTATTCTCCGACATAGGTACATAACTTGAATTTCGAGGATGAAATTTTATTTAGAGGGGAGAATGTAAATCCCGTGAAAAAAATAAAAAAATAAAAATCAAGGCTAGATTAAATTAAAGGAAATAAACTAAACTAGAAAGAAGTGAGGGCAAAACAAATACACTTAAAGAAGATGGGGCCTAAATGCAAATAAGAATAATTATATAGCATAAGTATTCCTCTTGTCACCAAAAACAGATCTGGAGATAACATAAAGAAAGAAAAGAGGGAGTTTTATGTTCATTTTTACAAATCAAGATAGAAACACCAAAATTTCAAAAAAAAAAAAAACCATCCAAGATTAAGGGTTGTACGTAAAATAAACACTGGTGGAAAAGGGATTAATAAGAAGAGAAGAGGGGAGGGTCGACTGCTATTAGAAAGAAAAAAAGAGGGATCGAAACTTTGATACGTATCGGGTAAGGTATTCTAAACCTACTTTTATGAGTCATTTCAAGTTGATTATGAATTGATGCCTGGATGTTAAATTATAGATTTTAGTTCTTAGACTTAAATTGAGGAAAAAGTATGAGTTGCTAAATTAAAGAACTTCATGTGTTGTGAGTAAATGGAAAGGCTGACGAATCTGGACAGTTTCGTCTCTTGATTTTCAGAGAGATTTCGAGTAGGATGATGAAAGAATTAGGATTAGATTCCTTATAGAAATTGTAGTTTTGAATGTTAGCTAAATAATGAAATTGGTCTTGCTCAATTTAGAGTTATAGAACTCCAGCTATGGGTCACCAAATGAGACAGTGACCGTTCAATGTCTAGACAGTAACTGTTGGACAGTGACATTTCTAGTTCAATGTCTAGATAGTAACTGTTGGACAGTGACAGTTCAATGTCTAGACAGTAATAGTTGGATAGTGACAGTTCAAAAACGAGACAGTAATAGTTCAAAAAATGAGACAGTGACAGTTCAAAAACGAGACAATGATAGTTCAAAAATGAGATAGTGATAGTTCAATGTCTAGACAGTAAAAGTTGGATAGTGACAGTTCAATGTCTAAACAATGACAGTTCAAAAACGAGACAGTGACAATTCAAAAACGAGACAGTAACAGTTCGGATTTTAAGTAGAAATAGTTCAAATATATGTATAAAGGAATGATGACTAAGGTTGCACAAAGAATGACAATATTAATGGGTGAAATAAGAAAAATGTAAAATATTAAAAAAAAAATGATGACTGAAAGAAAGACTTATTGGTTGTTGATATGTTTATAATAAAACATATCCTTGAGTGAGGAGAACTTATGGGATAAACCTGTGAATTTCAGGAGGGACCATAGGCGTGGGGCAACAGCATCAACAGCAGTAGGGGAGTACGAGTAGAGCTTCTATTGCAGGTAGGTGAATCGCATATATACTTCCTAGTTAATTTCCATGATTTATTTATATTACCAATGTGAAATGTGAATTTCTGAATGTATGGGTATTCAAAGTGAAAAGTTGTGTGAATTACCAAATGATAAAATCATCACTAACAAAGGAAATATGAGAAGTACGATTTAAGGCGTAAACTAGCATGCATTTAGTGTAAGTTAGGATCCCGGGTAAGGGGATCACCATGTATCGGCTAGCATACATTTAGTGTATGTTAGGATCCCGGGTAAGGGGATCACCATGTATCGGCTAGCATACATTTAGTGTATGTTAGGATCCCAGATAAAGGGATCACTTTGGAATGATGCATATGGAGTGATGATGATGCTACCGGTGAAATTGGTATCGGTAATGTGATAAGCAAAAATGATCATGTTCGATCTCATAAAGTCTAGAATGAAGGTTAAAAGTGGCAGAGGGAACAATTAATAATAGTTGGATAAGGAAGGGATTCTAAAAAAAAAAAAAACTAGAAGGGAGAAGCAAATGAACTATGAATACATGTTACCTTGTTAAAATTGTTAGATGTTTGTGTTGTTATATTTATTGTAATATTCACCTTTCAATAATATGTATTTTGTTTCAGGATCATCACATGCACGACAGGAGTAAATCCTAGCTTATGTTCCCTTCTTATAATCTAGTTTCTAGGGAGTATACCCTTGTATTTTGTAAATATGAAAAATGTTTGTATAACTTAATTTGTATAATTAATGTTTAAACTTGACTGAATGAATTTAACCATATAGTTCATATAATCATACTTCATGCCTATGTAATTATACTTATTTATTTTTATCTATCCAAAACGATATTTTGTTATATAATGCATATCGTAAATATTGTGGTTGATAAGTGTGGGTATAAGTGTGGAAATTGAAAACCCAAGATGATTGGGTCGGGAATTGAGTTATGAGATGCGAGTTATTAGAAGTGTAAATAAATTCATGTCAATAACTTGGGACCTTCCGGTATATGGGGGAACTCCGTCAAATTCTGGTAGATTTTAATACGAAGACCATGAACATATATGTACAAAAAAAAATTATTATGTTTTTTTTTCGATTGACATGAGATTGTTGTTTTATCCTGGAATGGGGGATGTTACAAAACGGTTAACCTCAACAAATGATGTCTTAAGAGGATAGTCAAGTTTAAGATTATGGTTGGTTGCAAGAATTGGTGTATCTATATGTACTACACGTTGTTTATACCAAGTACATGAAGAAACTATAAATGTTAATGCTTTATTTAACTACTAGACCGTTTAATATCATTATTATTATTATTATTATTATTAATAAGTAATTGTACTCTCTTAAATGTTTTGTGCTGCAGCAGGGACATCACACCAAGGAAATGTCTAGGAAACCTAATGCATGTGAACCTACTTTTGCAAGGAATCATGTAAATGCATTCTAAATCACAATGTATTTTGTATGAACCAATGTACTGAATGTATAACTTTTATTAGATCCTTTTTTTTAATTCATAATGGCTATTAGTATGACAGGAATGCAAACTCATGTCTATGTTTGTATATTTTTAATATGAACTTCTAATCATGCAACCATAATATTATGTGTTTATGTAAGATTCACTTTTAAATGAAATGTTGATTGTATGGATTGTATTTTGATGATGTGAGGGATCATGTTCGTCAATTCTGAAACCATGTGTGTCAAGTATATAAATAAATAAAAAATTATTGTTGTTGTGGGCTTGGAAAGCCAAGTTGTTACATGCATGCTTAGCATATTTAGTGATATGGTTGAACGTTTCCTTGAGATTTTTATGGATGATTTTTCTATTTTTGGTGATTCATTTGATGATTGTTTAACTAACTTGGAAAATGTTTTGAACATGTGTGAAAAGAAGAATCTTGTACTGAATTGGGAAAAATGTCATTTTATGGTAACAAACAGCATTATACTTGGTGACATTGTTTCATTGAAAGGAATTAAGGTTGACAAATCTAAAATCGAGTTAATTGCCAACTTACCAACACTAAAAATTTGTTAAAGATCATTATTAGGACATGCTGGTTTTTACAGAAGGTTCATCAAAGATTTTAGTGTAATATTTAAACCATTATGTAACCTTCTAACAAAGGAAAATGTTTATGAATGGACTGAACAATGTGAAAAAGCCTTTGTTAAACTTAAAAGCTTGCTTCTACTCTTATCATTCAACCTCCTGATTGGTCACTACCTTTTGAAATAATGTGTAATGCTAGTGATTATGCCGTGGGTGTTATCTTAGGACAAAGAAAAGATAAGAAACCTTATGTGATTTACTATACAAGTAAAACTGTAAATAGTGCTCAAATGAATTACACTACCTTTGAAAAGGAATTACGTGCAGTAGTATTTGCATGTGACAAGTTCATATCTTATCTTGTTGGCTCACCTATTGTCCTTTTTAGTGATCATGCAGCATTGAAATATCTTCTCTCTAAGAAAGATTCTAAGGCTAGACTAGTCCGGTGGATTTTGTTACTTCAAGAATTTGATATCACAATCAAAGACAAGAAAGGCACCGAAAATATTGTCGCATATCATTTGTCAAGATTGACAACAAATTCGAAATCTGACATCACACCAATTGATGACTACTTTCCCGATGAATCTTTATTCAAATATTGTCCCGATCAAATATTTCAAAGATGCATTCCTGACAATGAGGTAAGTAATGTCATTAAATCTTGTCATTCTGAGACATGTTGGGGTCATTCTCATAAAAAAAGACAACTACAAAAATCTTACAAAGTGGATTTTACTGGCCCACCATGTTCAAAGACTCACATGCATTCTGTAAGACTTGTGAAAATTGTCAAAAGTTGGGATCTATTTCAAAACGTCACATGATGCCTTTAAATCCTATTCTTGTCATTGAGATCTTTAAATGTTGGGGTATAGATTTCATGGGTCCATTTCCTCCATCATTTGGTTTCTTGTACATATTAGTCGCAATAGATTATGTTTCAAAATGGATAGAGGCAATTCCAAGTCGAAACAATGATCACAAATTAGTGATAAAGTTTTTGAAAGAAAACATTTTCAGTTGATTTGGAATCTCTCGAGCCATGATAAGTGATGGTGGAACACATTTCTGCAACAATCCATTTGAGTCTTTAATGAAGAAATATGGAATCACACACAAAGTTGCCACCCCTTATCACCCTCAAACGAGTGGACAGGTAGACCTTGCTAATAGAGAGATCAAACAGATCTTCGAAAAAAACAGTGAACCCTAAGACTTAATGATGCACTTTAAGCTTATCGAACTGCTTATAAAACATCATTAGGTATGTCACCTTATAGACTAGTCTATGGAAAACCTTGTCACTTGCATGTGGAAATTGAACATAAAGCTTATCGGGTTATTAAAGCTTTCAATTCAAACCTTGATGATGCTAGTCAGCCGTAAAAATTGCAAATAAATGAGCTTGAGGAAATAACAAATGATGCATATGACAATTCAAGAATTCATAAAGTAAGAATCAAACAGTTTCATGACAAGAAAATACTGAGAAAAACATTCAATGTTGGTAAAAAAAGTCTTGCTTTATAACTCTCGACTCTATTTATTTCCTGAAAAACTAAGATCAAGATGGAGCGGTCCTTTTATTATGAAACATGTGTATCCATATGGAGCTTGTGATATCGAAAATCCAAAGAATGGTAATGTTTTCAAGGTAAATGGCCATCATTTGAAAGGTTATAACCTGAATAGCCATTTAGGAAACAATAAAATTCATTACTTGCAACTCTTTCTAAGATTGAATCCATGAAAGGTAAAGGAAAATGATCTTTTCTAGTCATTGAATTAAGTTTCTATAGTCAATGTACATGCACCAACCAGTAATAGTCCTAGTTGGAATTAACTTATTTTTCTCATTTGTTATCACATTGACTCCAGACTTCTTGGGTACAACTTGGGTAAGACTTACCCATTTGCTGTCAGAAATAAGATAAATGATTCCATTATCTAGAAGCTTAATGACTTAATTTTTCAATACTTCTTTCACATTAGGATTAAGTCTTCGTTGCATTTCTCTGGAGGGTTTAGCATTTTCCTCCAAATAAATAATGTGTGTGCACATCCAAAGGCTAATTCCTAATGCATTTTTGTGCATTTTTAGAGTTTGTAATAACTTACCTTCTTAATGTGCATTAAGTTTGGAAGAAATTATTACCAGAGAGGTTTCATTTTCTCCCAAAAATGAGTATTTCAGATTGAATGGTAACGACTTCAAATCAGGTTTTGGTGGCCGAACACTTGAAGTTATGGACTCAATTGATCGTGGTGACAGTTTTTCAATTTGTGGTCTCCAATTCTTTGACTTTGATTCTTCCTGAAAATAAACCATTTGCAAAGCATCAGGTTCATCAATCTTAGTTTTACTGAAAGTGGTTTGAAATTGATCATGAACTAATTTTTCAATAAAGTCCACATCCTGTAAATCATTATCATCTCCAGGTTGTTTGCAAATGTTGAAAATATTGATCTCCAATGTCATGTTTCTAAATGATAGCTTCATCAGTCCATTCCTATAATTAATCAATGCATTAGATGTTGTAAGAAATGGATGTCTTAAAATAACAGGAATCGAATTACATGCTTCAACAGGTTGTGTATCCAAGACAACAAAATCTACATGGTAAATAAATTTATCAACTTATACTAAAACATCCTCAATTATTCCTCTAGGCACTTTTACAGATCTATCAACAAGTAAAAGAGTTACAGAAGTTGGTTTTAACTCACCTAGATTGAGACTTTGAAAAACCGAATATGGAAGTAAATTCACACTAGCTCCAAGATCAAGTAACACTCTTTCAATTTTATGTTCTCCAATAAAGCAAGAAATTGTAGGACAACCAAGGTTTTTATATTTCAAAGCATTATTGTTCTTAAGAATAGCATTTACATGTTCAGAAAAAAATGCTTTCTTTTTTTTAGTCAAAAGAGAGAATCTAGAGAGAGATGTTCTCCTCCTCCATGGAGACGATTCCACTGTTTGCGCTGGTGAGGGCCAAAGATTGACTTTCTTCAAGCTTCTTTGTCTTGTTCCCTTGCTCTGATCCTCCTTCCTTGCTTCCCTCCTTCTCTAATTTTCAAATTTTTCAAATCCTTGATTCTCCCTTTTCTACTTCTTTTCCCACCTATGCCCATTTAAAATGGCCAAAAACAAGAGGAAAAAGGCATCCTGCATTCTTATGTTCTCGATGATCATGACCATGACACATCTTATGTTCTTGCTCTACATGCACCTAAATCTGCTCCTCTAGCCAGTTCATCCCCCTCTTTTCTTTCCACTGTGTCTCCACCCTCAATCTATGATGTGGATCCTGTTGTTCCAACGCCTACTCCTGAGGTGGTACCAGGCCCTTTGGAGGCTATCCCTAACCCTTTAGAGGTTGTTACAGTAGAAGATTGCTCAAATGATGATCCTTTGGTTGCTGCACTCTTGAAAGAGGAACAATTGGACTTCTCCTTCTCTAATGATGACAGTGAAGACATGCTTCATTCCTCACCCTTGTCTCCTCCTTCTTCTGGCTATGTACCTCCTTCTTCCTCTAGAGGTTGTCCACCTTCATCTACTAAAGTCACAGAAGGTTGTCCTCCTTCTACAATCACTGCTGCAGGTACACCTCCTGACTCTACTCCTGGTAGTGGTGCTTGGAAAGCTCTTTTTTGCACCAATCCCCCGACTACTCCATGTACAAGGCTTTAAAATTTCTCACTCAACCATCTCACCAAATCCTGTGCCTTATCTCTTGAGAATTTTCAACCTCAATTTGATGTCTGGAACTTGTGTATAGTCGGTTATGTTTCTGGTAAAAGCCCGGGCTTCAAGGCTCTCAATGGTATTAGCTCTTCAGTTTAGAAGTGTGAAGCTTCACTCACTATCCATGATTTTGGGTGGTTGATCTATAGATTTAGTCGTGAAGAGGACAAGAACTCTATACTCTATGGTGTTCCTTACATGGTTTATAGGAAGCCTCTCATTTTAAAATCAATGCCTCGTTTCTTTGATTTTTCCAATGAAGAGATATCAAGAATCTCAGTTTGGGTCAGATTTCCAAACCTCCCTCTCTATTGTTGGTCTCCCTCTTGCTTGTCCAAGATAGCTAGTGTTCTGGGAAAGCCTATTCAAAGTGATCATATGACTTCTAGACTTTCTCGTATGTCATATGCTCGTGTATTAGTTGAAATAGACCTTCGAGGGGATCTCCAACACTCTGTTGTAGTGTCTCTGCCGTCTGGACCTCTCCTTCATCAAAAAGTTGTCTATGAAGCTATGCCTAAATTCTGTAACTATTGTAATGTCCTTGGACATACTCGGCTTCTCTGCCCCAAAGCCGCCGCTAACGCAACTGAGGACACGGTGGTCAATGCATCGTCTATGTAAGCTGGGAAAGGGAGCGTTTTTGGACATCTGGGTCCTTAGACTTTGCTAACTCATATTAGGGTGCAACAACAAACTACTTCTCCAGTAGCCCCAGTTCCTTCTGATGAACCCACAGAAACAGTTACTAAGGATAATGAATTGGCCCCTTGTGATGCTTCTACAGGATGGACTATAGTTAAACCTAGGCGGAAAGCAAATAAACACATTTGTAACACCCCTAAAGGGAAAGAAGTCATTACAGCTGACGCAGAAACTATTGTGAACCTAAGAACATAAATAACTCCACCTATCTATGCTAATGCAGCTAATCCTCCAAGCGTAGGGGTCTTAGCTAGTGCCGATGTGGTTTCTAGGTCTACCTCTTGTCGGGCACCCCCAATATTGAATGCTAACAATAGAAGGGTATCCCCTCCCCATGTATCCTCACCTGCAGGGGATGGTTGATAACCATAGTAGTCAATGGTAGCTTGTTTTATAAATCCTATGGAAATAGCTGTCGGTTTTGGTTTATGCAGGGTCTCATGGCATGATAATGTAGTTCTTGGCTTCCTGTTGGCCTCATCATTGTTGGTAGTATCGAGTCTACTAGTTTTAGTCTGATCAAGGGTGTCTGTTTCCTTGTTATTTTTTTAGGCATATGGTCTGTCTGTTTTGTTCATGGGAGCCTGTTCCCTTCTATCCAAAGGAGCGTGTTCTCCTTGGCTGTTTATATCTGTATTTCCGTACTGTTAGTCTCCAGCTTGTTTTTGATCTATACAATTCTTACATTTGATAAAAAAAAAAAGCTTTCTTTTTCACATTCAATTTTCTCTTCACAGTGCACAGATCTTTCAAAAATTTAGCATAGGAAGGTACTTGTTTAATAACATCCAACAAAGATATATTGATCCTTACATGTTTTAAAGTTTCAAAGATTTCAGAATTGTGATTGACTTTCCTTTGTTTGGTCATAGCATGAGGAAATGGAAGTGTTGGTGGAGAATCAGTCTTTTCTTTACAATGTTCAAATTCAACCCCTTCTTTACCCTTAGAGATTGACTCATCATCTTTCTCACAAGGTTCAAGAGTGGGTTTTTCAATAACCTTACCACTGCGAAGAGTGATGATTGATTTGACTTGATCCATGTGTTGCCTTCCAAAACTACTTGCATTTGCATTGTATTGCCCTTTTGGATTTTGTTATGGTAAAGATGGAAACTTACCTTTCTCTTGGAAACTGAGAGCAGATGTTAACTTTGCAAGAGTATATTTAAAATTTGTCATGCCTTGAGCAAGTTGAGTGTTGATTGCCTCTTGCTTTTCAATGAATGCATGTAATGTTTCCTCGAGACTTCTTCTAGGAGGTGGAGCATAAGGAGGTTCATATCCATGAGAATTTTGAAAATTATAGTGTGCTTGAAACGGTGGCTATGAAGTTTGTTGATTAGTACTTAAAAGTGCATGTTTATCAAGGGTTTATATCATTATTTTGCACTTGAAGTATCAATAACTCCTTAACTAAAGTATGTTTTATAATAACAAGTCTAATAAATCAAAGGATTGATTGATGAACTCAACTACTGAAATTTGTGAAGATAAAGAGAGGGTGAAGCTTAGAAAAGAGATGTTGGTGCAGTCCAAACTAGAACACTAATCGGTAATTGGGTCATATCTCGAGTTCTAGATGTCCAAATGATCTCAAATGTTTACACAGATTTGCTAAGATATAGGCCTACAACTTTTATTTGTACACTAAGATCTAAGAAGGCCGTTTTCAAGTCCAAATTATAGCAACAACGGAGAAGTCCGAAGCTGTCCTGCAACCTAGACACTGTTCAGTGTTCAGCCCATATCTTGAGTTCTAGAAGTCCAAATGACCTCATCTTTTTTTTGTTGGAAAGCTGAGACAATTTCCTAGAATATTCTTGAGGATTTTGTGCAAATTATGATGTTAGAAATGACGTCTTGTTCAGACAAGAAGATAAGGATTGTCACCAAGTCAAGATGTGGCCACCCACTCATCAATTAGTCAACAAATCAATAGTTCCAAATTTTGGCCTATAAAAGGAGACATTTACCATGTATTGAGGCATCTTGGTTTCCAAATCAAGATCATGCTCTTGCTTTCTCTCTTTGTATTGCTTATGTTTTGTATTCATTAATATCAAGTTTATGCACTTCATTTCCTTTCCTTTATTTAGTTAACTTCTTTCTCATTTATGTTCTATTCTTGTTCATTTATGTTTCTTTCATTCATTATATTTAGCTAAGTTAATTATGTCAAGGTGAAAAGGGTACACTAATGGTGTAAGAATAAGTTTAATATAAACTTAACATGGACATTAATATTAGATACTAACATGTTTTATATTTGTTATCTTGTTCACTTTTAATGCTTTGTTTGTTAAATGGTTAATCTAGATTTATGTTGTATAACACTTGGTACAACAAATACTTGGCACTTTCATAGCCCATACTATATGGTATAACCGACACCTGAGCTATGAAAGGAACTTGATTTGTTGTTAACATAAGTTATAATCATGAATGCCTGACAACATTTACAAGTATTAGCATTATTCAAATAAGATAACTAATGTAATCATGTTAACAATTTATAATCTGATTGGAACCTCCTTTATGTGTGGTCTCTAATTGAGTAATACGAGTTTATACTATACTTGTTAGAAGTACCAATAGTGGATTCTCTAACCTTGATATTTGTTTTTATTATTGTTTAATCCTTACATCAATCTTACCTCTCAAAGCTCTTTTTATTATTACTACTATTATTATTATTATTTACATTCTTATTATATTATATGTACGTTAAGTATGCTCTGTGTTTGATCAAGGATCTTGACATTGTTGGTCTTGCCTTGTTCATTCGCATCAGAAATCTGTTTATATTATATAATATATCTCTTTCATCTTTTCATAGACTCAGTATATAGGCTGGAAACCTGTGACCCGATCTTTTAGATCATTCTCAAGTATAACAACGCCACATACTGAGTATTATTATTATTACTCTTAATATTACTATTATTGTTGTTGTTGTTGTTGTTGTTGTTGTTGTTGTTGTTGTTGTTGTCGTATTGTTATTTATAATTTATACAATTAACCTCTCTGTGGTTCGACCTCGGTCTTGTCGGTATATTTATTACTTCGACACTCCTGCACTTGGGAGAAGACATCAAGCTTTTGGTCGTGTCATTTGTGCATTATTATTATCACTCTTCCAACTTAAATTTGGGTGGTTTCTCCAACCAGCATTGTATGTTTGCGAGTATGGGTTATGATTGAGCTTTTGGAAACTGTTTAAAGTATGAGCTTATTCATGAATGCATTCCTTGAAAGAAGGCAAAGTTGGACAGTCATTGGTTGCATGTTCATTTGTTTCACAGATTTGACACACAATGTCTTGAACAAATTTTAATTGACCACTCTTTTTTAATTATAGTGCCTTAACTTTTCTAGCTAAAGATCCAAACTTGACTTGGAGGTAATGATCTTCCCTAAGGTTATACATACCTCCACTAGATGTATGAGGTTGGGTTTTACTTGGTGCCTCATAAGTGCCTGTAGTATCCTAATGTTATGCATTTTCAGCTAGCAAGTCTAGGTACTCTATTGCTTCATTAGGATCTTTATCTTTAAAAGTTTCATTGCACATCAATTCAACCATTTGCTTATCTTTAGGTGTTAACCCTTCATAAAATTGTGAAACCAATCTCCATGTTTCAAAACCATGATGAGGGCAAGTATTAAGCAAGTCTCGATACCTATCTAAACATTGGTAAAATGTTTCACCTGGTTTTTAAGTGAAAGTGGTGATTTGTCTTTTGACAGAGTTGGTTCTGTGATATAGAAAAATCTTCTTTAAAAATTATTGTTGCATTTCATCCCAAACACGAATGGATCCTGACCTAAGATTTTATAGCCATGTTTTAGCTTTATCTTTTAATGAAAAAGGGAAAAGCTTTAATCTATTGGTATTTATGCTATAATTTAAGTCATTATAGATGTTACAAAATTCTTCAAATTCTTTCAAATGAAAGTATGGATTTTCTAGATCTAAACCATGAAAAGAAGGTAAAAGTTGAATAATGTCTGGCTTAAAATTAAAATGAGATGCATTAGGAGGAAAAACTATGAATGAGGGTGAACTTGTTCTTGTGGGATTCATATAGTCTCTAAGTGTTCTAACATGGTTATTCTCATTATTCTCATTATAAAGTGACTCGTTATCTTCTTCGGCCATATTTTTTGAAAATGATAAGGATACCGAACAAAGTCTACCACTTAATATACGTGGCCAAACACTCATGCACGTGTAGAAAGAGAATAAAAGGAAGAAGAAAACAAAAGAAAAGGAAAACAAAAGAAAAGAAACAAAGTTAGATACAAGAAAAGTGAAAAGCGAAAATAAAATAAATACTATAATTTGTACAAGAATTTACCTCCCCGGCAACGGCGCCAAAAACTTGACACAACCAAAATATTGATGTCTTCTCCCAAGTGTAGGAGTGTTGAAGTAATAAATAACCCGGCAAGACTGGAGTCGAACCACAAGGAGGTTAATTGTATAAATTATAGACAACAATAATACAACAACAATAACATCAATAATAGTAATAATAATAATAATAATAATAATAATAATAATAATAATAAAGAAGAAGAAGAAGAAGTTGATGAGAACTTTGAGATGGAAGATTAATGTAAGGTTTAAACAATTATAAAACAAATGTCAAGGTTAGAGGATCCACTAATAGTATTTCAAACTAGTATAAACTCTTATTACTCAACTGGAAACCACAGACGAAGGAGGTTCCAATTGAATGATTTGTCATTAATAGCTCATTATAAATTGTTAACATGATCATATTAATTATCTTCTTTACATAACACCAAACTTTTAAATATTGTCAGGAATTCATGATGGTAACTTATGTTAACAACAAATCAAGTTCCTTTCATAGCACAGGTGTAGGTAATATCATACGATTGGGCTAATACGATTGGGCTATGAGAGTGTCAAGCATTTGTTGTACCAAGTGTTATACAACACAAATCTAGATTAACCATTTAACAAGTAAGGTATTAAGAATTAGTAAGATAAAAAGATAAGACATGTTAATATTAAACATTAAGGTCCATGTTGAGTTTACACCGTACTTATTCTTACACCATTAGTGTAACCTTTTCACCTTGACATAATAAACTTAGCTAAACATAATGAAGAAGAGAAACATAAATAAACAAAATAAGAACATAAACAAGATACGAGTTAACTAAGTAAAGGAAAGGAAATGAAAAGCATAAACAAGATATTAATGAAAGCAAAACTTAAGAATTACAAAAAAAATATAAAGAGAGAGAAAGCAAGAGAAAGTTCTTGATATGAAGAATCAAGCCCCTAAATACATGGAAAATACCTCCTTTTATAGGCCAAAATTTGGAACTATTGATTTGATGACTAATTGTTGAGTGGGTGGCCAACTCTTGACTTGGTGAAAATCCTTATCTTCTTGTCTGAATGAAACGTCATTGCTAGCATCAGAATTGGATCCACCTATACATATGAAAGTTATAGGAAATTGTCTTAGCTTTCCATGGGGGGAAAATTGAGGTCATTTGGACTTCTAGAACTCGAGATATGGGCTAAACACTGAATATTGCCTGGGCTGCATGACAGATTCGGACTTCTCCGTTGTTGCTATAATTTGGACTTGAAAACGGCCTTTTTAGATCTTGGACTCCACATGAAAGTTGTAGGCCTATATATTACCAAATCTATCCTAACATTTGAGGTCATTTGGACATCTAGAACTCGAGATATGACCCAATTACCGAATAGTGTTCCAGTTTGGACTGCACCAACATCTCTTTTCTGAGTTTGGCCCTCTCTTTGTCCTTTCAATTTCAATACTTAAACTCATCAATCAATCATTTTATTTATGTGATAGACCTGCATTTAAGATGAACATTTACCATAAATTAAAGGTATCTTATGTTATTAGGTATGTTATTATAAAACATGCTTTAGTTAAGGAGTTATTGATACTTCAAGTGCAAAATGATGATATAAAACCTTGATAAAAATGCACTTTTAAGTACTAATCACAAGGTAATAAGAATTAGTAAGATAAAAAGATAAGACATGTTAATATTAAACTTTAAGGTCCATGTTGAGTTTACACTATACTTTTCACCTTGACATAATAAACTTAGCTAAACATAATGAAGAAGAGAAACATAAATAAACTAAATAAGAACATAAATAAGATACAAGTTAACTAAGTATAGTGTAAACAAGATATTAATGAAAACAAAACTTAAGAATTACAAAAAATATAAAGAGAGAGAGAGAGAGCAAGAGCAAGAGCAAGTTCTTGATCTGAACAACCAAACCCCTAAATTCATGGCAAATGCCTCCTTTTATAGGCCAAAATTGGGAACTATTGATTTGATGACTAATTGTTGAGTGGGTGGCCAACTCTTGACTTGGTGAAAATCCTTATCTTCTTGTCTGAATAGAACGTCATTGTTAACATCAGAACTGGAACCAACTGTACTCATGAAAGTTATAGGAAGTTGTTTTATCTTTTTAGGAAAAAAAATTAAGATCATTTGGTGATGTGCCGTGAATGATTTGAAAATCAGCAACAATAATTCTAACGAAAATGGATGAAGGATGGATCTGGTTGTGTTGTATTTCTTTTGGTATTTAGGCTGGATTGTAGTGATTTAAGGTAAATATGATGGAGGATAGACTAGAATGATACTTTGATAAGTCGATCTGGACGCCACAAAGATCAATCTAGGATTTCGACACCACACTCTTTGTGATTGAAGAGTGATAAGTCAGGTAGGGTTCTTCACAAAACGAATTTGGAAGAACAACTCTTAATTCTCTTAATTAAGTTTTCAAATCTTGGCCAAAAGTGTTTATTTCATATTCTGATATATATTTATCTTTGGAACATCCCTCCAAAGTTAGGTGAACTCAACATGACAGAAGTCAAGCCTAAAAACTAGACTTTTAATAAAGCAAGTAGACAAATTTAACTAACACGCGTTTTTTTTTTACATTTCTAAAACATATGCAGATGAAATTTAAAACAACCATAACTTTTGACACAAAAGTCCAATGCAATCATGGTTGGACAATATAGAAAGATCACGTTCTGAACTTGAATTTTACCTACATAAATCTTGTTTTCACATGCATTAGATGACTTCAAATTCAGGTTCAAATCCATCTACTATTTTGACCGTAAACAACATCAATTCCTTCACTTGCATTATCAATCCAAATACAAGTAGCCCAGCATGAAAAGAACCATTAAGGGCTTTTCCCATCTCCAAGTTCCAATTATAGGCAAATAAGCACCCTTGAACCAATTTCAAACTGATTGCTAATTTTTAACTCCGACGCAGCTTCAATCATTGCAATTTGATTCGTCAAAGCCCGTTGTAGTTGTTTCGCTCTCGCTCTTGTCATTGGACCATCTGAATCCTCTTGCATATTAGATTCAGCTTTACGAGATGGATTATAATTCCCATGATGCACATCATCAGCCCCGGGTTGATAATGATTTGTCCTCAAATCAGAAACGTCATCATCATCCAAGTACGGAGATAAGTCTTTCACATTAAAAGTAGCTGATACGTTGTAATCACCAGGAAGATCTACCTTATACGCATTGTCATTCACCTTCTCTATAATACGAAATGGACCGTCAGCTTTTGGCATCAACTTGGACTTACGTTTGCTTGGAAATCTTCCCTTGCTAATATGAATCCAAACAAGATCTCCAAGTTCAAACCTGACCATCTTTCGCCCCTTGTTAGCTTGTTTAGCATACTTTGTTGTTTTCTCCTCAATATGTAGTCGAACCTGCTCATGTAGTTTCTTCATCAATTCTGCCTTTCTAATTCCATCCATAGATGTCCTCTCATCAATTGGAATATGAACAAGATCAATAGGAACACAAGGATTAAAGCTATATACAACCTCAAATGGTGAAAATTTTGTAGCCCCATGCATACTACGATTATATGCAAACTCCACAATCGGCAAACAAGTATCCCAACTCTTCAAATTCTTATGTATAACAGCTCGTAACAAAGAAGATAAAGTTCGGTTTACTACCTCAGTTTGTGGATGACATGCCGTACTGAAAAGTAACTTTGTTCCAAGTTTCCTCCAAAGAGTCTTCCAAAAGTGGCTTAAGAACTTTGTATCACGATCAGAGACAATGCTTTTAGGAATTCCATGCAAACGAACAATCTCTTGAAAGAACAAATCAGCAACATGTACTGCATCGTCAGTTTTCGTATAAGGAATGAAATGGGACATTTTGGAGAATCGATCAACCACCACCATTATTGAATCCTTCCCACGTTGTGTTCTTGGTAGTCCAAGTACAAAGTCCATGCTAATGTCCATCCATGGTTGCTCTGGAATAGGTAGTGGCATATATAGTCCATACGCATTCTCTTTACCTTTAGCTCTCTTGCAAATAGCACATCTTTCAATCACCTTGTGTACATCCCGTAACATACTGGGCCAAAAAAAATGTTCTTTCAGCAGCTCATAAGTCTTCTTCTCCCCAAAATGACCACTAAGACCACCACTATAAGCCTCTCACACAAGCAACTCCCGTAACGAACCTAAAGGAATACACATTCTGCCCATTTTGAACAAGTAACCTTCATGCATAAAGAACCCATCACAAGCTCCCTTTGCACATTCGGCAACCACATTAGCAAAGTAGGAATCATTGGCATACTGATCCTTCACCTGTTCAAAACCCATCAGCCTTGCATTTAACATAGAGATCAGTGCATACCTCTTAGAAAGAGCATCAGCAACCACATTAACTTGCCCTTTCTTGTACTTTATGACATATGGAAATGACTCCATGAACTCCACCCATTTAGCATGTCTTCGATTCAACTTGTTTTGCCCCTTAAGATACTTCAAGGCTTCATGATCAGTATGTATAACAAATTCTTTAGGCAACAAGTAGTGCTGCCATACCTCTAGAGCTCGAATCAAAGCATAGAACTCCTTGTCGTAAATAGAGTAGTTCAAATGCGCTCCATTTAACTTTTCACTGAAGAATGCAATCGATCTCTTTTCTTGCATCAAAACAGCACCAATTCCAACCCCGGAAGCATCGCACTCTATTTCGAATGTTTTAGCAAAGTCTGGAAGTGCTAAAACTGGAGCAGTACACAACTTTTCCTTAATTATCTCAAAAGCTTTCTGCGCATCTTCACTCCATCTAAACTCCTTCCCTTTTTTCAAGCATTCTGTCATAGGAGCAACAATAGAGCTGAAGTCTTTCACAAATCGCCTGTAGAAAGAAGCTAAACCATGGAAACTCCTCACATCAGTGATACTAGCAGGTTTTGGCCAGTCTCGAATTACCTCAATTTTCTCTTCATCAACTCTAACTCCCCTGTTAGAGATAATATATCCAAGAAACACGACACTTTCTTTACAGAAGTAACACTTTGTGAGTTTCCCATACAACTTAGAATCTTGCAAAGTCTCAAACACAACTCTAAGATGCTTCACATGATCATCAAAGGTCTTGCTATACACCAGGATGTCATCAAAATATACTACAACAAACAGCCCAATATACTTCCTCAAAACATGATTCATAAGCCTCATAAATGTACTAGGCGCATTAGATAACCCAAACGGCATTACCATCCATTCATATAACTCCTATTTAGTTTTAAATGTTGTTTTCCATTCATCTCTCTCTTTCATTCTAATTTGGTGATAGCCACTCATCAAATCGACTTTAGAAAACAATGCAGCACCATGTAACTCATCAAGCAAATCATCAAGTCTGGGTATAGGAAATCAATACTTAACTGTTATTTTGTTGATAGTGCGGCTGTCCATGCACATCCTCATGGTACCATCTTTCTTCGGTACAAGCAAAGTAGGTACCAAACATGGACTAAGTGATTCTCGCACATAGCCCTTCTCTAAGAGCTCACCGACCTGCCTTTGAATCTCTTTCGGTTCCTCTGGATTACATCTGTATCCTGGTCTATTAGGAAACCTCCAGAAGCCCAAAATAATCCCAAATTTAATATGTGGTGCAATGCTCAATACTCACGAATATGAAGTTTCAATCCTGTTTAGGGTTCACTAAGAGTAGGTTTTGCTTGGAAACTCGAATTAAAACATCAAGCAAATAATTCCTTAGAATAAGCCCAACCTTCTACTTGTAGTATCATGCTTTGCCCAGACTGAATATGAAAAATCCCTGTTGAGGTGGCTAATGCTTGTTTGATGTCTCCTTTGTGTTTCTGCGGCTAACAACAGCCCCTTTCGTAATCACTCTCTCTTTTGTTGGCTTTTTAACAAACTGATATGATTAGAGACTAACTGAAATGCTTAGAACATCACGATGGTAACAAGAAGATTCACACTTCTTTCCAAGGGACATAAAAGAATAACAGAATGATATGACCTTGTTTCGGAGCCTTGTAGCACATCCTTATCAAACTGATGCGAACCTCGTGATCACGTGGTCAGCAACACAATGGCTAGACATTGAGATCTGATCTCGGAAAGCCGAAATAGGTCTGTTAGGAGTTTTACACAATGGAAACCTGAAGGCACCTACACTATTGGAACTTGCTTTGTCACGAAGCCAGAATCTTTCGATCATTCAGTCGTTCAAGAACTAAGGCAAGTCACTCTGTTAAAACTGAAAAATTGAAGTGTATCATTAAACTGCCAAATTGTCTACATGAGTTTAAATAGTTCTTGAAAAATTAACAATGGACCTCTTATGTGGACTTATATGAGGTCACTCAAAACAGCCAAAACCCTAAACTAAAAAGCCCATAACGAGTTTGAAAGACTCGCGTTGCTCATCACTAATGTCAATTTGTGCATTCAGAACCCGTTGAACAACCAACAAATCTCCCTTTACTGGTTCGAAATCCTCTTCTTGTTCAGCCACTTGTACCTCATCTTCGTCTTCAGTTTCAACCTCATCTCCACTTATCAGCTCTCCATGATCCCCATGCAAAATCATCACCCTTTTATTTGGACATTCCGAAGCAATATGCCCATGTCCCAAGCACTTGAAGCACTTGATGTCCCGAGACCTCCTAGGGTGTTAAGGTTCTGTCACCTTCTCCTTTCCCTTCAAAGAATCAGAACTGGTATTTCCCTTGCTAAACTCCACCTTCTCATCTTGTTTAGGTGTGCTCCATGTTCGTGTACGCGTAGAAACAGCCCTTGTCACGCTTGACGTAGTTACACTAGTTCGAACACCTCCTCGTCTCTACTGCCTCTCTACTCGGGTTGCAAGCTTTATAACTTCCTCAAGGAAGATGTACAGTTGTAACTCAACAACATTAGCTATATCCTTCCTCAACCCTCCAAGAAATCTAGCTATTGTTTGCTCTTGAGGTTCCATCAATTCACATCGAATCAGCAGCAGTTCAAACTCTTTCACATACTCTTCCACGGTCAAAGATCCCTGTCGCAAAGTCTGAAGTCTGATGTATAGCTCCTGTTTATAGTAATCAGGAACAAATCTCTTCTTCATCACTCTTTTCATAGTTGCCCATGTTGTAATCTCCTCCTCTCCATCCCTTCTCCTCTAAATCTTTACGTTTTCCCACCATAAAAGAGCATAATCTGTAAACTCAAGTGCTGCCACCTTGCACTTCCTTTCTTCAAAATATTCATACCATTCAAACACCTTTTCAACCTTCTGAATCCACTCCAAGTATTCCTCAGGTGAACTAGTTCCTCTAAACGGTGGAATCTTAAGTTTGAGACCATTAGTAGGATTATAATTTTGCCTTCTTGGTCTGACCCTATCATCAGCCTCATCATCCCCATTTGGATCTTCGTCAGCTTCTATAATATCATTTCGTGGCACCCTAAGTGCTTGCCTCGGTTGGGGTTGCAAATTATTTCTTTGCATCCTTTGCATAAGGGTATTCAACTGTTCACGAATTCCAGTCATCTCATCCCGAATCTCAGCATGAGATCGTTGTAAGCCCATGACCTGTGCTTATTCCAAACTTAACCCTCTTGGCAAATCTTCTTTATCTCCAGCCATAGTTATGTCTGTCAACCTCAATTCCAGCAAACCTTTCTTGTTGTTGTTGTTGTTGTTGTTTTTGGCTCCTGTCTTAGATCGCAACTGATGCTCTGATACCAGATGATGTGCCGTGAATGATTTGAAAATCGGCAACAATGATTCTATCGAAAATGGATGAAGGATGGATCTGGTTATGTTGTATTTGTTTTGGTATTTAGGCTGGATTGTAGTGATTTAAGGTAAATAAGATGGAGGATAGACTAGAATGATAGTTTGATAAGTCGATCTAGACGCCATAAAGATCAATCTAGGATTTCGTCGCCACACTCTTTGTGATTGAAGAGTGATAAGTCAGGTAGGGTTCTTCACAAAACGAATTTGGAAGAACAACTCTTAATTCTCTTAATTAAGTTTTCAAATCTTGGCCAAAAGTGTTTATTTCATATTCTGATACATATTTATATTTGGAACATCCCTCCAAAGTTAGGTGAACTCAACATGACAGAAGTCAAGCCTAAAAACTAGACTTTTAATAAAGCAAGTAGACAAATTTAACTAACACACGTTTTTTTTTTTTTACATTTCTAAAACATATGCAGATGAAATTTAAAACAACCATAACTTTTGACACAAAAGTCCAATGCAATCATGGTTGGACAATATAGAAAGATCACGTTCTGAACTTGAATTTTACCTACATAAATCTTGTTTTCACATGCATTGGATGACTTCAAATTCGGGTTCAAATCCATCTACTGTTCTGACCATAAACAGCATCAATTCCTTCACTTGCATTATCAATCCAAATACAAGTAGCCCAGCATGAAAAGAACCATTAAGGGCTTTTCCCATCTCCAAGTTCCAATTGTAGGCAAATAAGCACCCTTGAACCAATTTCAAACTGATTGCTAATTTTTAACTCCGACGCAACTTCAATCATTGCAATTTGATTCGTCAAGGCCCGTTGTAGTTGTTTCGCTCTCGCTCTTGTCATTGGACCATCTGAATCCTCTTGCATATTAGATTCAGCTTTATGAGATGGATTATAATTCCCATGATGCACATTATTTAGACTACCTAAAACCTTGATAAAAATACATTTTTATGTACTAATCAGCGAACTACCTAATCCATGACTTAAAACTTGTGGTAGTAGTGTTTGCCTTAGGAGTATAGAGACACTACCTATATGGAATGCAAGTTCAGATTTTCACTAACCACAAGAGTTTGAAGTATTTAATGTCACAAGAAGAGTTAAACATGTAGTAAAGGAGATGAGTTGAATTGATAAAAGATTACAACTGTGTGATTAACTATCATCAAGGCAAGGCTAATGTGGTAGTAGATACCTTAAGTAGGAAGGGGAAAGCGGTGGTTGATGATACGAGAAATAAAGAACAAGAGAGTCTAATAGAGTTGAAAAAGATGGCTTTGCAGCTAAGTATGGGCCCAAAAAGGTCATTACTAGCTCATGTAAAGATTCAATCAATGCTTTAAGATAAAGTCTTGGAAGCTTAGTTGGCGGACAAGGGAAAAAGGAAAATCAAGGAAAAAATAGATAAGGGGATAGAGATACCTTTACAAATTTTGCTAGGAGGATTGGTAGCAATGGGCAAATGGGTTTGCTTGCTCGAGAACAAGGTATTGAAGGATGAAATATTTAAGGAAGCCCATGAATCTCGGTTTATAACTCATCTCGGGAACACCAAGATGTATAGATATTTAAAGGAATACTACTGGTGGCCAAACATGAAGAGGGAAATAACAGAATTTCTATCAAAATATGGGATATGTCACCAAGTGAAGATAGAACACCAAAAGCTAGTACGGGAATTGCAACCACTGATGATTTCAAAATATGGGACCCGAGGTTCACGTCTAGATAATGGCCAAGCTTATAACGAGATTTAGGGACCAAGGTGAACCTGAGTACAATATTCCATCCCCAAACAAATGGTTAGTTGAAAAGAACTATCCAGACACTTAAAGATCTTCAAAGTTCATATGTGTTGGAGTTTGGGGGAAACTGGGAATATTTATTATTGTTAGTAGAATTTATGTATAATAATAGCAACCATGCTTCTATTGGAATGGCTCTATATGAGGCACTATATGGGAGGAAATGTCGCACCCCGACCTACTGGGATAAAGTTGGAGAAAGCAAACTCCTAGGTCCCGAAATGGTACAATTAATAACCGATAAGGTGAGAACAATCAGATAGAGAATGAAGGAAACTTAAGATAGATAGAAAATCTATTCGGACAATCAAAAAGACCTCTAGAATTCAAAATAGGGGATAGAATATTCTTAAAGGTGGCACCATGAGAAGGCATCCTTTGATTCAGTATAAAAGGGAAACTTGCCTCGAGATACATTGTCCCTTTTGAAATTATAGAAAGGATAGGATCAGTTGCTTACCGATTGCAGCTACCCGCATATCTAGATAAGATTCACAATTTGTTCCATGTGTTCTTATTATGGAAGGCAAAGGTTGACCTTTCATGAGTGCTACCACCAATTCCTATTGAAGTAAGAGAAGATTTGATACTAGAGACCAAATCTGTCAAAATCATGGATTGGAGTGAAAAAGTGTTGAGAAATAAAAGGGTGCCATTAGTAAGAGTGTTGTGAATGAACTCTAAGACAGAAGAGGAGACATGAGAAAGGGAATCAGAGGTTAAAGTGAAATACCCTCATCTATTTCCTAGAACAGGTATGTTGCTTAAATTTCAAGAATGAAATTTTTATGAGAAGGGGAGAATGTAAAATCCTAAGATCAAAACTCACAAATAATAATAATAATAATAATAATAATAATAATAATAATAATAATTGAATCAAATAAGAAGAATATGAAAGGCATAAGGAGAATAACTCAAATTGTGAAGAAAAGAAAAGAAAAGGGGTCAATGTGTAATTAGAAAGAATGGGGCTATAAATACCCAATTTATTCCTCTTAAAATGGTCGGCTGCACCCAATGAGAAGGAGGGGGAGATTTCATAATTTTTCTTCACCAATAGAAAGGGAAAAACATCAAATCCTCTAGAATTATACAAACCTTAAACCATTAAGTAAAGAGGACCCTTATTAACAAAGAATTTAACAAGGAAACAAGTGAAGAAATTGGAGGAAAAGAGAATAGAGGGACCGACTGTATGCGAGGGGGAAGAGACTAAAAATATCCAACCAAATTAATCTGAAAATTTGAACTTCCTCAAGGTAAGGACACTAGACCTAATTATGAAAACCAATTTGAAAATTGATTAAGAATTATGCATAAATTTCAAATTTTATAAATTATGGTTCTTGAGTGAAAAATTAAAGAAAACGCAAAAATTGTTAGAATGAAGTTAATTGAGCTACTATAAGTTGTTTTAAACATGAAAAAGCATGCAAAATTGCCAACGAAAAATCAATAACCTAGAGACATGAGTGGCCGGCCATGTAAGGGTTAAATGGGGGAAAAGAAATTTTGAAATTATGCTTGATGAATCTTAGGGTATGTGATTATGATGTGAATAATGGGTGAATGAAATAAAAAAAACATTGACCAGAAAGGAAAAGGGGACCTTTAGTCCCTTTAGGCCAAGTTTGGCCAAGAACCAATTGAGGGGAGGGAAGAAGAATTCTGGCATGTTGTGTGTTCATAATGCATGAATTAGTTTGCTGCGAATGCCAACTCATTGTAGACAATAAAATTTTGACAACGAACACTAATTTGCTGCAAATAACATAAATTTTTAGCAGCGAACATTTATTTGCTGCATATAATGTAATTTTAGTAGTAAATGCTAACTCGTTGCAGACAACATAATTTTCAACAGCGAATACTAATTTGCTGCAGACAACATAAATTTTTGACAACAAATACTAATTTGTTGTAATTTCAGTAGTGAATGCTAACTCGCTGCAAACAACACAATTTTGACAACGAACACTAATTTGCTGCAGAAAACATAGATTTTTGGCAGCGAATGTTGATTCGCTACACATAATGCAATTTCAACAATGAACATTCATGCACTGCAGACAACATAATTTTTGGAAGCGAACGTTGATTCGTTACACACAACACAATTTCAACAGCAAATATTGATTCGCTACACACAACACAATTTGAGTAGCAAACATTGATTGCAAACTCTAATTTCTATTAAGTGTTCTGGAAATTGACCTCATTTAATTTCTATTTCCTTGTCCTGTTAGTTGATTTCAATGTCCTTCATAACTAGCCTAGATGTCCTAGGTCAATTTTCTTAAGGTATTCTTCATCATTTTGGGTTCTGGGGTATCAAGAATAAAAGCAAGGAGACTACATGGCCCTACCTTATGAATCTAAGTAGTTTTAGGAAAGAGGTTGACAATATTTTTCCCTTCTTCACTCAGTTTTTCTTCTTCTTCTTCTTCTTCCCTCTTGGTTTCTCCCCTTTAGTAAGCTTCCCACCAGTTCTAAACTCCTTCTCCTTCCATGTTTGTAGGAGTTTAGCCCTCCCTTTAACTCTCCTTTCTCTCTCTCACACCTAAGGAGACACATGCAGCAGAGCTTATTGAGCTCTCTTTGGGAAGTAGGAAAGGGCAGGAGCATGCAGCTCATTTTAGGAAGATTGAAGAGTCACCCTTTCTCTCTCCTTGTATTTATAGCCCCCATAAGTGTGCTGGGGCATTTAGGTGCTGGACCAAAGTTGTCCTTATTCCCCTTTTGGGCTATGTTGGGCTAGTTTTTATTACTATTTTCCCCTAGGATAGGCCAGTCAAACACTAATTTTATTAGGTTTTACAATGGTGCTGCCGATTTAGAAATCGATAGCCAAACTTTGCCTCTGCTGATTCAGAAAGCGACAGCCAAAAACTGTGTTGCGGTCAATTCAAAAATCAACAGCCAAAAACTTTGCTGCTGTCGATTGAGAAATTGGCAGCCAACTATGCCACTGTCGATTCAAAAATTAGCGGTGATGGTGGAGTCATTTCGGCTTTACTTCTTTTTTTTTTGTGTTTACATTTTCAATGTCAAAATGATGTAATTTTCGCTAACGATTTTCAATGTCAAAATGACTCAGTTTTATTGACAATTTCAGTGTCATAATGATATTAGTTTTATGGATGACCTTCATTAAAATTAGGTACAAATGTCTTGTTGCAATATTAACACTATACAATTATACAAACACGAGAGATGTTTGAATAAATGTATGTGTGTTTTGGTATATGTGTGGAAATTGTCTTTGACATTACCCATATAAAAATATACTGAGTAATGGTCATTTTGTGTATTAGAAGGTAAAACCGAGATCAGATCTTTGACTACGCAAGGACACAATACATGAGGGGCAGGTAGGTGGTTTCCACCTTCAACTAATTATTATTAAATCCTTGAAGTATTTATACATAATGTTGCTACTTGATTCTAATAGATTAAAATTACTTATGAAACACAATGAATAATGATGTGATTAGCTTCATCTAATGGTATCCATATTGGATACCTAAGATTAATTAATGAGATTAACTTTGGCTAATAGTATCCATATTGGATAACCGGGGTTCAATGATGTGATTAGCTTCGGTTAATGGTATCCATAATGGATAACTAAGATTTATTGATGAGATTTGCTTCGGTGAATGGTATCCTTATCGGATAACCGGGACTGATTGATGAGATTAGCTTCAGTTAATGGTATCCATATTGGATAGCCAAGAATGAATGATAAGATTAGCTTTGGCTAATGGCATCCATGTTGGATAGCTAGGAATAAGCATTGAAGATTGACTTTGGTTAATGATATCCATGTTGGATAGCTAGGAGTAAAGGATGTGGTTAACTCCGGTTAATGGGGTCCATACTAGGATTACCGGTAATAATGTTATGAACCATCTCATTTGAAAGCATTTACTAATATGATGTGTTATTCACAATCAAAATTAATGTTTAAAGAACCATATACAAAATTGATCATTGTTAGGAATGAATAGTTATGCATAGAAGAATTCTATATGCACAAGGATTCTTAGACCATAATATATGTCATTAGTTGTTTGTTGAACATTGCTCAAATAAAATAATGCGGTATAAGATTGTACGAAGATATAGAGTAAAATATTAAAGATAGACTCGGTAGGAAGATATTAATAGTCGAATTTGTTGGCAATCAAATGGGTTGCCAAAATTATTGGCATCCACGAGGGGATGACCGAATTATACTTAATGGCCATAGTATCGGCGACTAAGGATGAGATAAGAATCATACTTAGCGGCCACATTATCGGTGACTAAGGATAAGAAAGGAACAATACTTAATGACCGCAGTATCAGTGACTAGGGACAAGATATAAATTGATAGCTGATGATTAATTACCAATATCGATGAATATGTGAATTTTTGATGTTTAGTTACCCAAAAGAATGATGACCAGGGAAGCAAAATATGATTTGGTTAATTATAAGATAATATTGTAGGTTCTCATTTCCCTGTGATTGTATTTAAGTTGACAAGTCCTTTAAATTAAATTATGAGCAACGAAAGTTACTTTTTGGTTGTCCCTAAGAAAAAGAGAATTCATGTGGTTATCTTTGTTTTGAATGGAGACCATTGTGTTGTTGTTTCCAATGAGTAGAAACTATGGTGTTGTTCTTTCCAAATAATAGAAACCATTGAAACTATCCTCAATTGTATAATGGAAACCATTGTGAAAGACCATTAATCGATGCTTAAAAATGCATATGACAGGGGGGTTGATTGGCAACTTAAGACATAATATTGTTTGATGTACTATTAAGTCAAAGAAAATGTTAATAGGGGTGATAATGTAACAAACAATTGTGATACCTAGAAAATAGAAAACATAGTAATGTCACAAACAAATTATGCTAAGCAGTGATGGTGACGAGTAAACATAAGATTAATACGTGTAATTGTTTCAACGATTGTACCCAAAGAATTCGATAACTAAGGAAATAAAATATTAATTATTTATTGGGGATTAAAAAATTTAGAAAATGAGTTGCTACGTGGTGATGTATAATCGACAACCTAAGATTTGAATGTATTACGTAATTCATTATAAAGGCAATGTCGAAAGTGACAAATATGAGCTTAGAAGCCATAATAACTAGTGTGTAATTCAAAATGTCTATGATGTAATCGATACTAAAAGATTCTGGATAAATATATCGTTTTCCTTCCTTATGAAAAACCACATACATGTATTTTATGGTTAGATGTTAAATTTGTAATGTTATTTTAGTTGCAATGATGAGCATGAGTATTGTCATATGAATTGAGGTATTATTGAACTTGAGTTGAATAATTTGAGCAAGATTGTTAAAAGTGTGAATAGATATAATGACTCATTTCTCTCATAAAAAAATCATGAGCATAAGTCTTCTTGACGACTAATAACTCTTATAATGCTATATATGTTACAGGTCTATGTCATGAAGTGGGTCACCACTGATTATATCGTTTCACTATTTATAATTTTGTTAGATACTTATTTTTATGTACTATGAATACTTAAAATTATGTGAATAACTTTACCTTGAAATGTAATGGTATGATTGTATTTCTAGCATTTGGTTATTGTATCTCTTATGTTATGTGTGTGTGTCAATATCTATCACACATGTTTTAAGTCAATGGAAAATGGAAAGAATATAAGATGAATTATGAGAAGCGATGTGAAAGAATCAAATGGAGAAACAATTGAACTAGTGGGTGGTTGAAAGCTACTACATCTATGTAATAGAGTTATTTGATATTGTGTTACCTAAGAGGATAAGAAAAGAACTGAGAAAATGTACAAGTTATAGGAGAAACTATGCTGTAAATTTGGTAAACCAAAGAATCAATAATAGGATGTATTGTTATATAGATTGCAAAAAAAATAAAAATTACCTCATTATACTCAAACATGATGATTATAAATATGAATGTTACATGGAAATTTCAAGTCATTAGATATTGCTATGGCATCAGTGAATTGTTATGTTCAACTACCCATCATATGCTCGTAATACAACACCTTCAATATATTTGCGAATAAGGTAACCATCTCTTTATCAAAAAGTTAAAGATGCACTTGTGTAGCCAAGTCTCTCTATATTTGAGCATACTCTCTTATGGACTTGAAAACTCGAGATATAAGTCCATTCTTTCTAATTACACATTGACTCATTTTCTTTTCTTCACAATTTGAGTTATTCTCCTTATGCATTTCATATTCTTCTTATTTGATTCAATTATTATTATTATTATTATTATTATTATTATTATTATTATTATATATGAGTTTTGATCTTAGGATTTTACATTCTCCCTTTCTTATAAAAATTTCATTCTTGAAATTTAAGCAACATACCTGTTCTAGGGAATAGATGAGGGTATTTCACTTTAACCTCTGATTCCCTTTCTCATGTCTCCTCTTTTGTCTTAGAGTTCCTTCACAACACTGTTACTAATGGCACCTTTTTATTTCTCAACACTTTTTCACTCCAATCCATGATTTTGACAGGTTTGGTCTCTAGTATCAAATCTTCTCTTACTTCAATAGGAATTGGTGGTAGCACTCATGAAAGGTCCACCTTTGCCTTCCATAATAAGAACACATGGAACAAATTGTGAATCTTATCTAGATATGCGGGTAGCTGTAATCGGTAAGCAACTGGCCCTATCCTTTCTACAATTTCAAAAGGGACAATGTATCTCGAGGCAAGCTTCCCTTTTATACTGAATAGAAGGATGCCTTCTCATGGTGCCACCTTTAAGAATATTATATCCCCTATTTTGAATTCTAGAGGTCTTTTTGATTGTCTGAATAGATTCTCTATCTATCTTAACTTTCCTTCATTCTCTGTCTGATTGTTCTCACCTTATCGGTTATTAATTGTACCATTTCGGGACCTAGGAGTTTGCTTTCTCCAACTTCATCCCAGTAGGTTGAGGTGCGACATTTCCTCCCATATAGTGCCTCATATGGAGCCATTCCAATAAAAGCATGGTTGCTATTATTATACATAAATTCTACTAATAATAATAAATCTTCCTAGTTTCCCCCAAACTCCAACACATATGACCTTTGAAGATCTTCAAGTGTCTGGATAGTTCTTTTCAACTGACCATTCGTTTGGGGGTGGAATGTTGTACTCAGGTTTACCTTGGTCCCTAAATCTCGTTATAAGCTTGGCCATAATCTAGACGTGAACCTCGGGTCCCATATTTTGAAATCAATAGTGGTTGCAATTCCCATACTAGCCTTTGGTGTTCTATCTTCACTTGGTGACATATCCCATATTTGGATAGAAATTCTGTTATTTCCCTCTTCATGTTTGGCTACCAGTAGTATTCCCTTAAATATTTATACATCTTGGTTCTCCCGAGATGAGTTGTAAACTGAGATTCATGGGCTTCCTTCAATATTTCATCCTTCAATACCTTATTCTCGAGCAAGCAAACCCATTTGCCCATTGCTACCAATCCTCCTAGCAAAATTTGAAAAGTTATCTCTATCCCTTGCTCTATTTTTTCCTTGATTTTCCTTTTTCCCTTGTCCGCCAACTAAGCCTCCAAGACTTTATCTCAAAGTATTGATTGAATCTTTACATGAGCTAGTAAAGACCTTTATGGGCCCATACTTAGCTGCAAAGCCATCTTTTTCAACTCTATTAGACTCTCTTGTTCTTTATTTCTCGTATCATCAACCACCGCTTTCCCCTTCCTACTTAAGGTATCTGCTACCATATTAGCCTTGCCTTGTGATGCGAACCTCGTGATCACGCAACCCACAATCAAGATTGAGATCTGATCCCAGAAACTTGAAATAGGTCTGATAGGAGTGTGACACAATGGAAACCTGCCCCAAGGCACCAACACTATTGAAATGAGTAGAATGACGCCACGAAGCCAGTTAATCTTTGATAAGTCAAATTCAGTTCGTTAAAGAACTAAAGAATGCAAGAATCACTCTCACACGTTAAAACTGAAAAATTCAGAATAATATTCATCAAAGCTGCTGAATTTTGGCTTACATGGGTTTAAATAGTTCCTGAATAATTAACCCTAATGGACCTCTTATGTGGACTTATATGAGGTCCACTCAAAATTGGCCCAAAACCCTAATTTGAAAAGCCCATAACTTAATCCAAACAAGCCTTGGATCCTAGCTTAAAACAAAGTATTAATTAAGCCCAAACAAGCCTTAGGCTGTAGCTAACAAAATAAAATAAAGCCCCTAATATTAAATCCATGTTCTGCCATGAGAATAAGAAAATGAACTAAAATAGTACAGAACTGATTGAAGGCTTATTTATATAGCCTTCCATGCAACCCCTTAATCCTAGAAACAAAAGGAAAAGGTAGCCACCATGTTGTTTCCAAGTTGTAGTAGGATTTTTTCGTTTCCTTTGCTGTCCTCATCTCATGGCCTAAATAAGATTGTATTGGACCCCTCTTACACATGGATAAGATGTACTAGGATCTCCTCTTGGTGGAAACCTTCAAAACCAATGCATTCAATGCGTCTTTCAATGTCTTTGGCTTGGACCAAGTCATTGGTCCATTTGGAACATATAATGGGTCCTTGCTGGTGTTTGTAGGCTGGTCCGCATCACCTTGATGATAGTTAATCACATAGTTGTAATCTTTTATGAATTCCACTCATCTCCTTTACTACATGTTTAACTCTTCTTGTGACATTAAATACTTCAAACTCTTGTGGTTAGTGAAAATCTGCACTTGCATTCCATATAGGTAGTGTTTCTATACTCCTAAGGAAAATACTACTACCACAAGTTTTAAGTCATGGATTAGGTAGTTTGCTGATTAGTATTTAAAAACGCATTTTTAACAAGGTTTTAGGCAGTCCAAATGACCTTAATTTTTTTTTCCTGGAAAGAAAAGACAACTTCCTATAACTTTCATGAGTACAATTCGTTCCAATTTTGATGTTAACAATGACATTCTATTCAGACAAGAAGATAAGGATTTTCACCAAGTTAAGAGTTGGCCACCCACTAAAAAATTAGTCATCAAATCAATAGTTCTAAATTTTGGCCTATAAAAGGAGGCATTTGCCATGCATTTAGGGGTTTGGTTGTTCAAATCAAGAACTTGCTCTTGCTCTCTCTCTTTATATTTTTTGTAATTCTTAAGTTTTGCTTTCATTAATATCTTGTTTACACTATACTTTTTTTTTTTTTTTGGTAAGCTGACTTATGTATTAAAAGAAAATGATACAAAGAATATAATGGGCATACCCAAGATTTACAATGAGGACAGAAACGAAAACCAACAAATGGCTACAGGCTAGCCACAACAAAACAAAAACTTGGACCAACTAGATATGCTAGGGGTACAAAAACAACCAACTAAACATCAAATTAAGAGTCCATGTTATTGACCCTCCAAAGTCTTTGGATCCTTATGTTTTCATCTGTTTGTTGAACATTCCTTATCAAAACAAGCTTATCGCGAATGATACATTCGATTTGATCAAAAACCAAATTCGAAGCTTTAGACACATCTGCAAAGATCCTTGCATTCCGTTCTTGCCAGATACAATACACTGTAGCTGCGAAACCCAGTTTACGAGAAAAGTTGACGAAACTTTTTCCATGCCAAGAGACAGTGGCCAATCGAATCCATTCATCCAAGCTTTTTGTCATTCTTGGAATGTCGCATCTATCACAAACATTCCACCATAATGCTTTCGCAAAGGAGCATTCGAAGAACAAGTGGTTGTGATCTTCATTATTGCAGAGACAGAGTGAGCACATATTGGGACCATGAATACCAAACCGATGAAGTCTATCCTGCGTTGAGAGTTTCCGTTGGATAGCCACCCAAAGAAGAAATGCATGTCTTGGGACAGCATTCTTGAACCACACGATGTCATGCCAATCAACCATTTGATGATGAATTCTTAGTTGTTCCCAAGCTACTTTGACTGAGAAACTCTGATTTGGCGAATCCAACCAAACAATCTCATCCTTTTGCCCCTTAGGAGTAGAGGTGGAAGGAATAGCTTCTAAAATGGGGTGCCAGCCAATAGCATGAGTGATAGGAATTCTCCATTCTAAGTTATTAATCAGCACGTTCACTCTCGCGTTGTGTTCCATACCTGAATCATAGATGAAACGTTCACCGTAGGTATCAGCGAGCGGGCTGTGAGGATGCCAATTGTCAAACCATAGAGAGGTTGTCATTCCATCTCCGATGACGTGCTTCATCTTCGGCCATGCTAAGGATCTGAGCTTTAGAATCTTTCCCCAAGCCCAAGAGCAGCTTCCTGGCGCCTTGATTGTCCAGAAATTCCTACCTCGCAAGAGATTGGATCTGATCCAAGTAGACCAGATTGAGCCATCTGAGTCATTGCACAAGTTCCAAATATGTTTCAACAAGGCAATCTTGTTCCATTCTGCTATCCTTTTTATGCTAGCCCCCCCTCCTTTTTTGGAAGACATACCTGATCCCAAGCCACTTTAGCCCTGGTAGTGCTCATATCTGAACCTGACCAAAGAAAGGATCTCATAATTTGCTCAACATTTTTCACTACTTCCCCAGGTAATAGGAATAGAGATGCCCAATAGACCTGGATGGAGAATAAGACTGAGTTAATCAGTTGTACTCGCCCTGCGAAAGAGAGTGTTCTACAGGTCCAATGTCGAACTTTGGCGGTAATTCGATCCACGAGGCCCTTACAATTAACAGCCTTTAGTCTGGACGAGATAAGAGGCACTCCCAAATATTTCATAGGAAGCTCCCCCTCTCTAAACCCAAGAATACTGATAATCTGTTCCCTCTCAGCTCCTAACGAACCGCTCAAGAAGATGTCACTTTTGTTTGGATTTGGATATAGACCTGATAGAACCTGAAACTCTGTGAGTACATTTTTGATCATACGGATTGAATGTACATCCCCTTTGCTGAATATCATCAAGTCGTCGGCAAAGCAAAGATGAGAAATTCTGTCCTTCTTGCATCTCCAGTGGAACTTGAAGTTTTGGTTGGCACTCATATTGCAGAACAGCCCTGACAGGATTTCCATGCATAGGACAAACAAATATGGAGATAATGGATCACCTTGTCTCAGCCCTCTCCCCCCTAGGATACTCGGCTCTCTCTCTACACTATACTTAGTTAACTTGTATCTTATTTATGTTATTATTTAGTTTATTTATGTTTCTCTTCTTCATTATGTTTAGCTAAGTTTATTATGTCAAGGTGAAAAGTATAGTGTAAACTCAACATAGACCTTAATGTTTAATATTAACATGTCTTATCTTTTTATCTTACTAATTCTTATTACCTTGTGATTAGTACTTAAAAGTGTCATTTTTATCAAGGTTTTATATCATCATTTTGCACTTGAAGTATCAATAACTCCTTAACTAAAGCATGTTTTATAATAACATACCTAATACTATAAGATGCCTTTAATTTATGGTAAATGTTCATCTTAAATGCAGGCCTATCACATAAATGAAAGGATTGATTGATGAGTTTAAGTATTGAAATTGAAAGGTCAAAGAGAGGGCCAAACTTAGAAAAGAGATGTTGGTGCTGTCCAAACTGGAACACTATTCGGTAATTGGATCATATCTCGAGTTCTAGATGTCTAAATGACCTCAAATGTTAGGATAGATTTGGTAATATATAGGCCTACAACTTTCATGTGGAGTCCAAGATCTAAAAAAGTCGTTTTCAAGTCTAAATTATAGCAACAACGGAGAAGTCCGAATTGTCCTGCAGCCCAGGCAATATTCAGTGTTTAGCCCATATCTCGAGTTCTAGAAGTCCAAATGACCTTAATTTTTTTCCCTGGAAAGCTAAGACAATTTCCTATAACTTTTATATGTATAGGTGGATCCAGTTCTGATGCTAGCAATGACGTTTTATTCAGACAAGAAGATAAGGATTTTCACCAAGTCAAGAGTTGGCCACCCACTCGACAATTAGTCATCAAATCAATAGTTCCAAATTTTGGCCTATAAAAGGAGGCATTTGCCATGTATTTAGGGGCTTAATTCTTCAGATCAAGCACTTGCTCTTGCTTTTTCTCTCTTTATATTTTTTTTGTAATTCTTAAGTTTTGCTTTCATTAATATCTTGTTTATGCTTTTCATTTCCTTTCCTTTACTTAGTTAACTTGTATCTTGTTTATGTTCTTATTTTGTTTATTTATGTTTCTCTTCTTCATTATGTTTAGCTAAGTTTATTATGTCAAGGTGAAAAGGTTACACTAATGGTGTAAGAATAAGTATGGTGTAAACTCAACATGGACCTTAATCTTTAATATTAACATGTCTTATCTTTTTATCTTACTAATTCTTAATACCTTGCTTATTAAATGGTTAATCTAGATTTATGTTGTATAACATTGGTACAACAAATGCTTGGCACTCTTATAGCTCAACCGTATGGTATTACCTACACCTGTACTATGAAAGGAACTTGATTTGTTGTTAACATAAGTTAGCATCATGAATTCCTGACAATATATAAAAGTTTGGTGTTATATAAATAAGATAATCAATATGATCATGATTAGAACTTCCTTTGTTTGTGGTTTCTAGTTAAATGATAAGAGTTTATATTATACTTGTTTGAAATACCATTAGTGGATCCTCTAACCTTGACATTTGTTTTTATAATTGTTTAAACCTTACATTAATCTTTCATCTCAAAGTTCTCATCAACTTCTTCTTCTTCTTCTTTATTATTATTATTATTATTAGTATTATTAGTATTGTTGTTATTGTTGTTGTTGTTGTTGTATTATTGTTGTCTATAATGTATACGATTAACCTCCCTCTAGTTCGACCCCGGTCTTGTCGAGTTATTTATTACTTCGACACTCCTACACTTGGGAGAAGACATCAATCTTTTGGTTGTCAAGTTTTTGGCGCTGTTGCCGGGGAGGTAAATTCTTGTACAAATTATAGTATTTATTTTATTTTCACTTTTCTTGTACAAATTAGAGTCCGCTCTAGCAATTAAAATAAACAATCATAGGAAAAATAAGCATAGAAGAACAAACATATTCATCATATAAACTGAAAAGAAAAGGTAAAATAGATCTCATAGTTCTTGAAATCCGAAGGTTTCCGTACCCTTGCAACCAAGAAAATGAGTTTAGTCTTGCATGTTTGTTGAACAACTAATCAAAAGGATGGAAGAATGCATGATTTAAGGTTTCTTAGAGTAGGGGGGCGTTTTTATCCTCTTGGGTGGCTGCCCCCCTTCTCTTCTCTCATTCTTTTTATATGCTAGGAAACCTTAATCTCTATTTTACAAAATAGTCCTCCCTTAAGTAGACAATTTACATTTAAGTAGTTCAATAACTATTTTCCTAAAAAAGGAGAAATAACTTTGCATGAAATCTTCAAGCTTTGACTTAAAGGAGCTACATTGCTGAAATAAAAACTTAGATGTCGGTTTAGATGCTTTGGAACGTAATTTGGACTCGTTTCTTCACGAAACCTGTTTGTTGGCAGAATTCAGTTGTCATCTTTGAAAAATCATATCTCCCTCATATGACATCTTTTTTGGCTGAAATTTGGAGAATTTATAGGCCTTTGAGTCAGGAATCCAAAACAATTGAGTTTGGATCAATTGGACTTTTGTAGATCTAGATATTCAAGTCGGAATGACCGAAGGTCAACATTGGCAGATTGCGAGATTTGACTTTGAAAGCTGTGATTTCCATGCTCTTCCTTATTTTATTTTCTTGCCTTATATTTTCAGAAAGGTATGGATGTTAGCTTTTTAATTCCACTGGAATCACTTCATTTTCACCTTTAGAGCTTACGCTCTGCACAAAACATCGACTGAATGTCAAATCTGCCAATTACCTTCAATTTACTCCTTTTTGCATCTTTCATCCAAAAGTGCCTTCAAAACATAAAATAAATAATATCAAGGCATTTTATATATAAAACATATGCAAAATACTAGTTAAATGTGGGTGAAACTATCGAATAATATGGTTGCATCATCAGATATTATTCAACTTTTACCTTCTTTTCATGGTTCGGATCTAGAAAATGCATACTTGCATTTGAGAGAATTTGAAGAAGTTTGTAACACCTATAATGACTTAAATTGTAGCATGAATACTATTAGATTAAAGCTTTTTTCTTTTTCATTAAAAGATAAAGCTAAAACATGGCTATAAAATTTTAAGTCAAGATCCATTTGCGCTTATGATGAAATAAATCAATAATTTTTAAAGAAGTTTTTTCCATCTCATAGAACCAACTCTTTTAAAAGACAAATCACCACTTTCAATCAAAAACCAGGTGAAACATTTTACCAATATTGGGATCGGTATCGAGACTTGCTTAATACTTGCCCTTATCATGGTTTTGAAACATGGAGATTGGTTTCATAATTTTATGATGGGTTAACACCTAAAGATAGGCAAATGGTTGAATTGATGTGCAATGGAACTTTTGAAGATAAAGACCCTAATGAAGTAATGGAGTACCAAGACTTGCTAGCTGAAAATACGCAAAATTGGGACACTATAAGCACTTATGAGGTACCAAGTAAAACCCAACCTTATACATCTAGTGGAGGTATGTATAATTTTAGGGAAGATCATGACCTCCAAGCCAAGTTTGCATCTTTAGCTAGAAAAGTCGAGGCACTAGAATTGAAAACGAGTGGTCAATTAAAATTTGTTCAAGACATTGTATATCAAATCTATGAAACAAATAAGCATGCAACCAATGACTGTCCAACTTTTCCTTATTTCAAGGAATGCCTCCATGAACAAGCTCATGCTTTAAATAGTTTCCAAAGGCCCAATCATAACCCATACTTGCAAACATACAACCCTGGGTGGAGAAATCACCTAAATTTCAGTTGGAAGAGTGATAATAATAATGCACAAACTTCACAGCCACCGTTTCAAGTACACCATAATTTTCAAAATTCTCATGGATATGCACCTCCTTATGCTCCACCTCCTAGAAGAAATCTTGAAGAAACATTGCATGCATTCATTGAAAAGCAAGAGACAATCAACACTCAACTTGCTTAAAGCATGACAAATTTTAAAGATGCTCTTGCAAAATTCACATCTGCTTTCAGTTTGCAAGAGAAAGGTACGTTTTCATCTCAACCACAGCAAAATCCAAAGGGGCAATACAATGCAAATACAAGAAGTTCTAGAAGCCAACACATGGATCAAGTCAAATAAGTCATCACTCTTCGTAGTGGTAAGGTTATTGAAAAACCCACTCTTGAACCTTGTGATTAAGATGATGAGTCAATCTTTGAGGGTAAGGAAGGGGTTGAATCTGAACATTGTAAAGAAAAGACTGATTCTCCGACAACACTTCCATTTTCTCATGCCATGACCAAACAAAGGAAAGTTAATCACAATTCTGAAATCCTAGAAACTTTCAAACAGGTAAGGATCAATATACCTTTGTTGGATGCTATGAAACAAGTTCCTTCCTATGCTAAATTTTTGAAAGATTTGTGCACTGTGAAGAGAAAACTAAATGTGAAAAAGAAAGCCTTTTTAGCCAAACAAGTAAGTGTCATTCTTCAGAACAATAATGCTTTGAAATATAAAGACCCTGGTTGTCCTACAATTTCTTAATTTATTGGAGAACATAAAATTGAAATAGCCTTACTTGATCTTGGAGCTAGTGTGAATTTACTTCCATATTCAGTCTTTGAAAGTCTCAATCTAGGTGAGTTAAAACCAACTTTTGTAACTCTTTTACTTGTTGATAGATCTGTAAAAGTGCCTAGAGGAATAGTTAAGGATGTGTTAGTACAAGTTGATAAATTCATTTACCCTGTAGATTTTGTTGTCTTGGATACACAACCTGTTGAAGCATGTAATTCAATTCCTGTCATTTTAGGACGTCCATTTTATGTCACTTCTAATGCATTGATTAATTGTAGGAATGGACTGATGAAACTATCATTTGGAAACATGACATTGGAGATAAATATTTTCAACATTTACAAGCAACCTGAAGATGATAATGATTTACAGGAATTGGATTTTATTGAAAAATTAGTTCATGATCAATTTCAAACCACTCCCAATGAAACTGAGATTGATGAATCTGATGATTTGTAAATGGTCTACTTTCAGGAAGAATCAAAGGCATATAATTGGAGACCACAAATTGAAGAATTGCCACCACGATCAACTGAGTCCATACCTTCAAGTGTTCAACCACCAAAACCTGATTTGAAGCCGTTACCATTTAATCTCAAATACTCATTTTTGGGAGAAAATGAAACTTTTCCGGTAATAATCTCTTCCAAACCTAATGCACATCAAGAAGGTAAGTTATTATAGACTCTGAAAATGCACAAAAATGCATTAGGACGGACCATAGCTAACATAAAAGGAATTAGCCCGTTAATTTGCACACACAAGATTTATTTGGAGGAAAATGCTAATCCCTCTAGAGAAATGCAACGAAGACTTAATCCTATATGAAAGAAGTAGTGAAAAATGAAGTCATTAAGCTTCTAGATAATGGAATCATTTATCCTATTTTTAATAGCAAATGGGTAAGTCCTACCCAAGTTGTACCCAAAAAGTCTGGAGTCAATGTGATAACAAATGAGAAAAATGAGTTAATTTCAACTAGGACTATTACGGGTTGGCACATGTACATTGACTATAGGAAACTTAATTCAATGACTAGAAAAGATCATTTCCCTTTACCTTTCATGGATCAAATCCTAGAAAGAGTTACAGGTCATGAATTTTATTGTTTCCTAGATGGCTATTCAGGTTATAACCAAATTGAAATTGCATTGGAAGATCAAGAGAAGACTACTTTCACATGTCCATTTGGTACTTTTGCATGTCAAAGAATGCCTTTCGGATTATGTAATGTACCAGCCACATTTCAAAGGTGCATGCTTAGCATATTCAGTGATATGGTTGAACGTTTCCTTAAGATTTTTATGGATGATTTTTCTGTTTTTGGTGATTCATATGATGATTGTTTAACCAACTTGGATAAGGTTTTGAATAGGTGTGAAGAGAAGAATCTTGTACTGGATTGGGAAAAATATCACTTTATGGTAACAAACGGCATTGTACTTGGTCGCAAAGAAATTGAAGTTGACAAATCCAAAATCGAGTTAATTGCCAACTTACCAACACCAAAATATGTTAAAGATGTTAGATCATTCTTTGAACATGCTGGTTTATACAAAAGGTTCATCAAAGATTTTAGTATAATATCTAAACCATTATGTAACCTTCTAACAAAGGAAAATGTTTTTGAATGGACTGAACAATGTGAAAAAGCCTTTGTTAAACTTAAAAGCTTGCTTACTTTTGCTCATGTCATTCAACCTCCTGATTGGTCACTACCTTTTGAAATAATATGTGATGCTAGTGATTATGTTGTGGGTGTTGTCTTGGGATAAAGAAAAGATAAGAAATCCTATGTGATTTACTATGCAAGTAAAACTTTAAATACTGCTCAAACGAATTACACTACCACTGAAAAAGAATTACTTGTAGTAGTATTTGCATGTGACAAGTTCAGATCTTATCTTGTTGGCTCACATGTTGTCCTTTTTAGTGATCATGTAGTATTGAAATATCTTCTTTCTAAGAAAGATTCAAAGGCTAGACTAGTGCAATGGATTCTGTTACTTCAAGAATTTGATATCACAATCAAAGAGAAGAAAGACATCGAAAATGTTGCCGCAGATCATTTGTCAAGATTAACAATAGATTCGACATCTGACATCACACCAATCGATAACTACTTTCCTGATGAATCTTTATTTTATGTCTCTACAATGCCTTGGTTTGCTAATATTATTAATTTTCTTGTTTCAGGACAATTGCCAGCTCATTGGAGTACCTAAGACAAAAGAAAGTTCTTGAACAAAGTGAAGAAATATTATCCTGATCAAATATTTCGAAGATGCATTCCTGACAATGAGGTAAGTAGTGTCATTAAATTTTGTCATTTTGAGGCATGTGGGGGTCATTTCTCATCAAGAAAGACAACTGCAAAAATCTTACAAAGTGGATTTTACTAGTCCACCATGTTCAAAGACTCACATGCATTTTGCAAGCCTTGTGAAAATTGTTAAAAGTTGGGATCTATTTAAAAACGTCACATGATGCCTTTAAATCCTATTCTTGTCATTGAGATCATTGATTGTTGGGGTATAGATTTCATGGGTCCATTTCCTCCATCATTTGGTTTCTTATACATATTAGTCGTAGTAGATTATATTTCAAAATGGATAGAGACAATTCCAAGTCGAAACAATGATCACAAAACAATGATAAAGTTTTTGAAAGAAAACATTTTAAGTCGATTTGGAATCCCTCGAGCCATGATAAGTGATGGTGGAACACATTTCTGTAACAAGCCATTTGAGTCTTTAATGAAGAAATATGGAATCACACACAAAGTTTCCACCTCTTATCACCCTCAAACGAGTGGATAGGTAGAACTTGCTAATAGGAAGATCAAACAGATCTTGGAGAAAACAGTGAACCCTAATCGGAAAGACTGGTCTTTAAGACTTAATGATGCACTTTGGGCTTATCGAACTGCTTATAAAACATCATTAGGTATGTCACCTTATAGACTAGTCTATGGAAAACCTTGTCACTTCCGTGTGGAAATTGAACATAAAGCTTATTGGGCTATTAAAGCTTTCAATTCAGACATTGATGATGCTAGTCAGCTGCGAAAATTGCAAATAAATAAGCTTGAGGAAATAAGAAATGATGCATATGACAATTCAAGAATTCATAAAGCAAGAATAAAAGAGTTTCATGACAAGAAAATACTGAGAAAAACATTCAATGTTGGTCAAAAAGTCTTGCTTTATAATTCTTGACTCCATTTATTTCCTGGAAAACTAAGATCAAGATGGAGCAGTCCTTTTATTGTGAAACATGTGTATCCATATGAAGCGTATGATCTCGAGAATCCAAAGAATGACAATGTTTTCAAGGTATATGGACATCGTTTGAAAGTTTACTTTGATAATTTTTTAGTTGAAAATGACGCTATTTTATTGGGTGATCCTGTATATAAAGATTGATTTTTTTTTCCTCACATTGTTTTTGTGTTTCTTTTTTTGTGTGTGATTTTTGTTTTGCTAGTTTCTCTCACCTCGGTCAAATGGCGGATAACGGTAGTCTCCGACTCTTAAGTCGGTTCTTTCAGTTTTCCATGATAACTGATAATTGTGTATATATTTGTGCAATTCTTTGCTCTTTCTTCTTTATTTGAATCTCTCCTCCAATTCTCATTTGAAAATGGACTCCACTCTTGAAAAATTGAAAAAGTATTTTCCTGCTCTGCCTTAAAATGCGATTACAAAAATTTACCGTGCTAGATGTACAAGATTGAGGTTGTTAATGAATCATGGAATTCCTGAAGATATTCGCTGGCTAATTGAAGCAAAGGTCCAATTATCAGGTGAGTCCTCCAATTCTTTCATTTCATACATGCCTGAAACAGGTAAAAGCACTTTTGTAAAGAAACGTCGTGCAAAAAACTGAAAGTTTGTCACAAATGTGCCAGATGGACTTGTAATACAACATGTCATTCTTTAGGAATGGTATCTGTAAACCGTGAAGATAAAATACAAGTCATTAAGGATGGCCTGAGTAAGGGGTCTTTAGATAATCTTCTATTGACTCTTGAGAAGCACCCTAGTTGAGATGTGCATTGTGCAATTCATGATTTATGGCCACATTTCCATAAAGAACATACTTGACTTAGTCTTGGGAATCTGACTAAAAAAGACCATGTTTGCTAGTTTTTAAGAAAACTGGATAGGAAGCCTATCCCCGACCCATTGATGGCGTTTAAGTCATTCTTGGACATAAAACCAAGGAAAGATGTGAGCCTCAATCACAACTACCTGTACATACACATGCTTTTTCAAAATAAATAAATAAATAAAAAGAGAGAGAGAGAGAGTGTGAGTGAGACTACAGTTGGCCTACATATAGGTGGTATGATTGCATTTTCAATTTCTCATCTATAAATTCTTCTCTTCCTTCCTTTCATTTCTACTCAACTCATACATTCATCAAATATAAAAGTGTGAAGGAATGGCAAGTTCCTCAAGTCATCACATAAAAAAATATTTGTGTTTTCGGTGGATCCAGTCCTAGGAAAGAAAAAGAGTTTTTAGAATCAGCAAATCATCTTGGTCAGGTACTAGTTGAGTGAAAGATTCATTTCGTGTATGGAGAAGGCAGCCTTGAGTTAATGGGGGGAGTGTCAATAGTTGTATTTTTAGGAGGTAGTCAACTTTTGGGGGTTGTCCCCAAAGCTTTAACACAAAAGGACATCATTGGAAAAACAATTGGAGAGGAATTACAGGTCCCCACAATATCTGATCGAATGAATGCAATGTTTAACCATGTTGACGCCTTCATTGCCCTACCAGGTGGTCTGGGTACATTGGAAGAGATCTTTCATATTTCCTTTTGAGCCCAATTACAGATTCACCATAAACTCATAGGTCTGTTAAATGTTAATGGTTTTTATGATAAGTTGTTGTCTTTTCTTGATTATGCCGTGGAACAATAATTTTTAACATCTTCGGCACGACAAATCATAATCTCTACCGCTACTGCTGAACAATTGATTGATCAACTACAATCTTTCATCCCTGTAATTGATCCCTCCATGAGTCGTATAAATTGGTCAACTAAGAAAAGTTGTAGAAAGCTTAGATTGGATTTGAGCCTTCGTTTGTAAAAAGTTTATGTCTTTTGGTTTTATTATTATGTTTTGTTGTTTCTTATATTAGTTTAAGTGTGTTTCAGGTTTGTCAATGTTCACTATTTCAGATGATGTCTTCTATACTCTATCTTTCTACCTTAGGACATTGAGGACAATGTTTCATTTTGGTTGAGGGGAAAGGGTAGTAGTTGATATATTTTTTAAAAAAAAAACTATGTTTTTTATTTCATAAACTATTTGCAAAACTATTGTTACTAGGATGGCAGAGTAAAAAGAGTTCTTTTGTTAAAGTGACTCTTAAGACGCATCTTAGTAAATATTCTAGTCAATGTCTATCAGAATACTTCTTGAAATATTCAGGTTTACAAACTCTCGTATTGTTATCACTAGATTTTGCTCATATGCTCATTTAACAAGTATTCTTAAATCTTCATTTTCACACACACACTTTAACATATGATTGTGGGTTGCACATTGGATTATTACATTATTTATATTCTTTTGTTAAAGGTAACAACTAAGGGAAAGGGATTGTATATAATTTGTAATAAAAATTTTTTAAAAAAAAAACAAAAATAATAATAAAAACTAGATAAGTTTGGTTTCGTAGGCTCCCTAACCTAAGCAATTAAGCTTGAAAGGGTGTTTTAACACTTAATACTCTAAAGTCAATTGACTTGGGAGCTATTAGCCAACGCTTGTTACATGGGTTGAGGAGAAAAGCTTAAGGGAATCAAACATTGCACTAACTACATATCAGTATCTGCAACCCGAGTTACTAAGCTCGTAGGGGTGTCTCAACACCTAATACCCTAAGACCAACTAGTCTGGGAGTCATTAGCTGAAAGTTCGTTACATGGGTTAAAGATGCATTGTGTTTTAAGTTATATGTATATATTTTTTTAAAAAAAAGAAGAAGAAAAAGAAAAAGATAATAATCCTAACCCAAGAAAGTTAACCTTAAACATTAGAACAAAAATTTTGTTTTCTTCCAAGTAAATCCCCATAACTATATGTTGATATTTTGAGCACAAAAGAAAGGTTTATTCATATCTTGTTTAATAGGTATTGAGCAGATATATGAATTTAATGAGAGTTTATTTATCTGGATAGATTAATGAAAGTTGAATGATGAATGCCTTGCTTTGTGGAATTTGCAAATTGTTTTTCTATTTTAATGCTTTGATTACTAGGGACTAGTAATAAGCTGGTTAAGGGTGTGATTAGTACTTAAAAGTGCATTTTTATCAAGGTTTTTATATCATCATTTTGCATTTGAAGTATCAATAACTCCTCAACTAAATCATGTTTTATAATAACATATCTAATAATATAAGATACCTTTAATTTATGATAAATATTCATCTTAAATGCAGGCCTATCACATAAATGAAAGGATTGATTGATAAGTTTAAGTATTTAAATTGAAAGGACAAAGAGAGGGCAAAACTTAGAAAAGAGATGTTGGTGCAGTCCAAACTGGAACACTGTTCGGTAATTGAGTCATATTTCGAGTTCTAGATGTCCAAATGACCTCAAATGTTAGGATGGATTTGGTAATATATAGGCCTATAACTTTCATGTGGAGTCCAAGATCTAAAAAGGTCGTTTTCAAGTCCAAATTATAGCAACAACGGAGAAGTCTGAATATGTCTTGTAGCCTAGGCAATGTTCAGTGTTTAGCCCATATCTCGAATTCTAGAAGTCCAAATGACCTCAATTTTATTTTCCTTGGAAAGCTAAGACAATTTCCTATAACTTTCATATGTATAGGTGGATCCAGTTCTAATGCTAGCAATGACGTTTTATTCAGACAAGAAGATAAGGATTTTCACCAAGTCAGGAGTTGGCCACCCACTCAACAATTAGTCATCAAATCAATAGTTCCAAATTTTGGCCTATAAAAGGAGGCATTTGCTATGTATTTAGGGGCTTGGTTCTTCAGATCAAGAACTTGCTCTTGCTTTCTCTCTCTTTATATATTTTTTGTAATTCTTAAGTTTTGTTTTCATTGATATCTTGTTTATGCTTTTCATTTCCTTTCCTTTACTTAGTTAACTTGTATCTTGTTTATGTTCTTATTTTGTTTATTTATGTTTTTCTTCTTCATTATGTTTAGCTAAGTTTATTATGTCAAGGTGAAAAGGTTACACTAATGGTGTAAGAATAAGTATGGTGTAAACTCAACATGGACCTTAATCTTTAATATTAACATGTCTTATCTTTTTATCTTACTAATTCTTAATATCTTGCTTGTTAAATGGTTAATCTAGATTTGTGTATAACACTTGGTACAACAAATGCTTGGCACTCTCATAGCTCAACCGTATGGTATTACCTGCACCTATGCTATGAAAGGAACTTGATTTGTTATTAACATAAGTTAGCACGATGAATTCCTGACAATATTTAAAAGTTTGGTGTTACATAAATAAGATAATCAATATGATCATGTTAACAATTTATAATGATCTATTAATGACAAATAATCTGATTAGAACTTCCTTTGTGTGTGGTTTTCTAGTTGAATGATAAGAGTTTATATTATACTTGTTTGAAATACCATTAGTGGATCCTCTAACCTTGACATTTGTTTTTATCATTGTTTAATCCTTACATTAATCTTTCATCTCAAAATTCTCATCAACTTCTTCTTCTTCATTATTATTATTATTATTATTATTATTATTATTAGTATTGTTGTTGTTATCTATAATTTATACAATTAACCTCCCCATGGTTCGACCCCGGTCTTGTCGGGTTATTTATTACTTCGACACTCTTACACTTGGGAGAAGACATCAATCTCTTGGTCGTGCCATTCACTTCATATGGCTTTAGTTGTCTTGAGGCATAGGCAATCACCTTTTCATACTGCATTAACACACATCTCATACCCCTTTTCGAAGCATCACTATATACCATTAATCCTTCTATTCTTGAAGGGAGGGCCAAGACCAGGGTAGAAGGGAGTCTTTTCTTCAATTCCTAGAAACTCTCCTTACATTCCCTTGACCAAATAAACCTTACTTCCTTACTAGTTAACTTTGTCAATGATGATACTATTATGGAAAAACCTTGAATAAATCTCCTATTCACTATGAGACTTAGAAAACTCCAAATTTCCATTACATTTGTAGGTCTTTCCCATTTTAAAATAGCCTCTACTTTTTCTGGATCCATAAATATTCCTCTCATTGAGATAATGTGCCCCAAAAATACTACCTCATTGAGCCAAAACTCACATTTTTCGCACTTTGTATGTGGTCTATTCTCCCTTAATATTTCCAACACTTTCCTCAGGTGATGCTCGTGTTCCAAATAGGAGCTGGAATACACCAACATATCATCAATAAACACCACCACATATTTATCTAGATAGAGCTGAAACACTCGATTCATCAGGTCTATAAATACTGTCAAGACATTTGTCAACCCGAAAGGCATCATTAACAATTCATAATGCCTGTAGTAGGTCCTAAAGGTAATTTTCAATATGTCATGTTCTTTGATTCTTAACTTATGGTACCTCGATCTCATATCTATCTTAGAAAACACCCTCACACCTTTCAATTAGTTAAATAGGTCATTTATTCATGGAAGCGGGTACTTGTTATCCACTGTCACTCTATTTAACTAATGATAGTTGATACACAACTGAAATGTACCATCCTTTTTCTTTACGAATAGTATTAGGGCTCCCCAAGAAGAGTTGTTTGGTTATATAAACCCTTTATCCAATAATTCCTGAAGTTGGATATTCAATTCAGCTAATTCTATGGAAGTCATCCTATAAGGGGACTATGCTATAGGATTGACTCCTGAAAGGGTTTTGATGGAAACTTCAACCTCCCAGACTAGGGGAAACCTAGGTAATTCCTCCAGGAATACATCTAGAAATTCCCTCACAGTAGAAATATTTGTCAATTCTATGCTTCCTCTTCAGTTCCCTCACATAAGATAACCAAGCAGGACACCCCTTCCTAATTAACTTCCTAGTCGTCATGACCGAGGTTATAGAGTTCAACACTACTCTTTTCTCCCCCTTGAATATTACTCATTCCTTGCTCATTCCCTGGATAATCACCATTTTAGTGAAATAATGCACCTATACCGTGTGCCTACTTAACCAATATATGTCCAAAATCAAATCAAAATTATCCAATTCTAGAGGCAGAAGGTCTACCCTTAATTCCACCCCCCCTAATGTATAGCATCACCGCTTTATATATGTTGTCAATATCTATATTCTATCTAAGAGGTGTTGAAAACCTAACAAAAAGATAGTATTAGGCCAACCTATGCTAGGAAAGAATTAAAGGAAACCAATCGGCCTGCTCTAGGTGGACATTGGAGGGGAGGGGAACCAACCTATCCTAGGTGGGAATTGTAGGGGAAGTAACCAAAAACAACCATGGCCAACACTCAAACACCCCCATCTCATTTAAATAGTGAAGCTTCACTATTCATATACATAAAGAAGCACCATCAGAAGTCCAATTATGATTAGAGAAATACAATTAGCAAGTCCAAACTTTTTAGTAAATTATGTAAGATATGTGCAATTGAAAATGCGTTTGTGAGGTACATCGTGATGTAAAGCTTTTGGCTTATTAAGTGTGTATTTGTTATTATGGTAGTCTTCTGTTGTTATGGTTTAAAAAAATATATTTTAAAAAGTTATAAATTATAGAGAGAATTTTTCAATGAAACTCATGCAACATTATTATGTGTTAATTAATTGTTTGTGGGATTAACATTTTTTTTTTTTTTTTGGTTGAAATAAGCTTTTTCTTAACCAAGTGAAGCAGCTTAAAAATTCATGGTCCACACAAATCCTAAATATGTTAAACACCTATAACCTAAAGGAAAAAAGAAAAGAAAATAAGACTTACTCTTTGATATGATCTTGAAATAACCAAATTATTAAAAAAGTTAAGTGAGTATACATAGTTTGCACGCAGCTCGACTAATTATACGAGGTTTGAAGTTATCGACCATGTAAGCTTCCAATAGCCTTGAGGCTTGTGGAACTCGAACCGATAACTTTTAGAAAGCAAACTTAGAGTCTGACCAGTTAAGGTACATCCCTCAAGATTATTTATCTCTTACTTTTCTTATGATTATTATTGTTTTAACATTAAATTAGTTTGTGTACATGTAAATTTAATTTAATTAACTAACATGAACGCATTCATGATAATTTAATAACCCTGAAATGATAAAGAATTATAACAGTATAAGATTTTTTTTTTCAAAACAGAAGAAGTTGTAGTGAAAAATAAACTTATGATCCCCTGATAAGAAATGATGAACAACTTTCTTCACAAATATGGGATTGTGAAACATTATTTTATGAATCCATAAAAGGACATCTATTTCACGCTTCGTTTTGTGGCTGGACATGAAATTTGGATTCCTCTATCTTTTTGACCGTCAAACATGACACGGTGGGCATGCAGGTGCTTTTTAACGGACGCGAGCCAGATCGACGTCGTTCTGTCTCAAAAGCAATAAAATAAATAAATGCATACATCTAACCTCCAGAAGTCGAATATTTCAATTTGAATCTCTCTCTCTGTGTCTCGCACGGCACCGTTTCTTGGCAATACTAGGGTTTCTCTGCAACTTCAAAATCGAATCCTTAATCCTCTTCCTGCATCGTCAAAACCCTATCTACAGCTGTTCAGTCAATTAATCAATCTAGGA
>NC_133284.1:20683031-20714034 GCF_005239225.2 Populus alba | reverse complement strand
TAAACATATTAGCCCGATCTAATGGTCGGATTGTGAGAATGATGATTGTTGCCGTAAAACCTGGACTGTTTGCGCTTTTTACGCCAAAATCCGAATCTGACCTTACTTGGGTTCGTATCACAGGGGGCTGAACCGTATACACCGTCAACTTCGTGTGTCGTCCCGACCGGGGGCCAACTCCATCAAAACAGGCCTCCGGAAAATCTAAAAAAAAAATTTCTGCGCCATCACACTGTCTGATCTACTATAGATATGGACCTTTTTTCACCCGTTACCTCTAATAGGCTATTTGGTGGTGAATGGCCCCGCCGGACACCGTGCCGTGGCGTCCCGATTCCAACGACAATCCATACTAAAACAGCTCACCGGAAACGTCGTGAAAAAAAATTTTAGCGCGATCCAACGGTGGGATCTAAAGATACGGACCTTTTACACACTCGTTATTCTAGGGTTGTCGGTGGAATGGCCGAACCGACTGAACGTCATTGCCGTGTCGAACCGATTCCACGCAACTGACATCGAAAAACACCCTCCGGAAAACTTGTGAAGGAAAATTTCAGCGCGATGCACGGCCCTGATTCTATAGATACGGACCTTTTCACCCGTTACTCTATTTGGCAATTGGTTTCGGATGGAATGGCGCCGACCGCACACCGTCGATGTATCGGCCCGATTCCAAGCAACTCCATCAAAAATAGCCTCTAGAAACTCATGAAAAAAAATTTCAGCGCCATCCAACTTTCTAATTCATATAGATACAGACCGCTTTTCACCCGTTACTGTTAGGGCTGTCGGATGGAATGGCCCCGACCGGACACCGTCGCCTGTGGCGTTCCGATTTCCACCACTCCATGTAAAAACAACCTCCAGAAACTCGTGAAAAAAATTTCAGTGCGCGATCCAACGGTCGCATCTATAGATACGGACCTTTTCACACGTTCGCGTTACTCTAGGGCTGTCGGTGGAATGGCCCAACCGGATGCCGTCACCGTGTCGTCCTGATTCCCCGCAAATCCATCGAGTAAAACAAGCCTCCGGTAATTACTCGGTTGAAAAAAAATTTTAGCGCGATCCAACTGTCTGATCTATAGATACGGACATTTCGTCGGCCTGTTACTATAGGGCTGCCGGTTGAAAGGGCCCGACCCGGAAACCACGACGTGGCGTCCCGATTCACAGCAACCTCCATCAAAAACAGCCTCCGCACACTGTGAAAAATTTCCAGCGTGATCCAACTGTTTGATCTATAGATACGGACCCTTTTCACCTGTTTACTTCTAGGGCTGTCGGTGGAAAAATGGCCCCGACCGGGGCACCATCGGACGTGGCGTCATCCGATTCCTAGCAAACTCCATCAAAAACAGCCTCCGGAAACTCGTGAAAAAAAATTTATATGCCGCCATCCAAACTGTCATGTTTGTGCCTATCTATAAGATATGGATCCTTTTCCCGTTACTCTTTAGGCTATTGGTGTGGAATGGCCCTCCCCCGGACACCATCGCCTTGGCATGAAAACCGATTCCAAAACTCCATCTAAAACAGCCTCCAGAAAAACTCGTGAAAAAAATATCAGCGTGAATCCGACGAGCGGTTGGGAATCTAAAGATACGGACCTTATTTCACCGCGTTTACTTTTTAGGGGCTGTCGGTGGAATGGCCCTGACCGAACGTCGTTGCCGTGTCGTACCGATTCCACGGCAACTGCATCCAATACAGACCTCCGGAAACTCATGAAAATAAATTTCCAGCGCGATCCAACTGTCTGATATAAAGATACGGACCTTTTCACATGTTTACTTAGGGCTGTCGTGGTGGAATGTCCCCCGACCGGACACCGTCGACGTGTCGTCCCGATTCCAAGTAACTGCATCAAAAACAGCCTCTAGAGACTCGTGGAAAAAATTTCAGCGCGATCCAATGGTCTAATCTATAGATACAGAACTTGTAATCACCAAAGAAAAAAAAACGGTTTTAGATAAACCAAAACAAGGATAAGGATACATCTAAACCAACCCCCAAACAACCCATTTCTTTTGATGTGGAGTATAAATACAAGGAGAGGAGAGTGAATGATCTATCTTCTTCCCAAACCAGGCAACTGCATTGTCATTCCTTCCTTCCCCTTTACACAACAGAAACGTGAAATCAAACTAGTTTGAGATGACTTTGTTGAACTTGTGAGGGAGAGATGAGGGACCTTGAGAGAGGAATGGGCAGCTGTATAGAGGAGAGGAAAAAGAGAGCTGGAAAACGTGAGAGGAGGAAAGAATGAGGAAGAACCAGCAGCTGAAGAGAAAAGAATAGTGTCAAACCCTTCCTCAAAATTAGTTAAATTCAGAAGGTATGGGTCATGAAACTCTCTTCCTCTCCCCCTTAAGATCAAAAAAAACGAAAATGAAGAAGAAAAACCCTAAGAAAAAGAATTGATCTAAGACCTAAGCCAGCTGTGAAGGAAGCTGAAAATTAAATAAGAGAACAAGCAACAAAAGTTGAAATAGAAGCCAATTTCAGAACATTCTAACAAATAAATAAAAATGGAAATAATCAAATCATGATAGAGGGCTAGCTCTACCTATGGGGTGGGCCAGCATAGCATGTATGTGTGTTCTTGCTGGAATTTATTGAAAGATTTTATGCAAGAAATTAATGTGTTCTGCTGTGATGTTCTTGTGCTGGAATTAATGTGTTCTGCTGTGATGTTGTGTGCTGAAAGTAAGGAATTCTAAACATGTTTTTAATGAGTCTTTGCAAGTTGATTTTTTGAATTGGATGACTGGATGTTAAATCATAGATTTTAGTTTCTTAGCACTTAAATTGAGGAAAAAGTATTGAGTTACTAAATTAAAGAACTTCTTGTGTTGTGTGTAAAATAGAAAGGCTGACGAATCTGGACAGTTTCGTCTCTTGATTTTCAAAAGAGATTTCGGGTAGGAGGATGAAAGAATTAGGAAATCATATTCCTTATAGAAATTGTAGTTTTGAAATGTTGGGCTAATTAATGAAATTGGTCTTGCTCAATTTAAGAGTTATGAAACTCCTCCCGTCCATGGGTCACCAAATGAGACACGTTGGAATAGTTCAAAAAATGTCTAGATAGTAACAATTCAAAAATGAGACAGTGGACAGTTCAAAAAATGTTCTAGATAGTAACAGTTTAAAAATGAGAACAGTAACAGTTCAAAGACAGTAACAATTCAAAAAAAATAAGACCAGTAACAGTTCGAGATAGTAACAGTTCAAAATATGAGACAGTAACAGTTCAAGACAGTAACAGTTCAAAAATAGTAACAGTTCAAAAAAAAAAATAAGACAGTAACAGTTCGAGACAGTAACAGTTCAAAAATAAGACAGTAACAGTTCAAGACAGTAACAGTTCAAAAAAATGAAAGAGTCAGTAAGCAGGTTCGAGACAGTAACAGTTCAAGACAGTAACAGTTCAAAAACGAGACAATTAACAGTTCGTAAAAAACGAAGACAGTCGAACAGTTCAAATTTTACATAGAAATAGTTCGATAAAATATATGTATATAGAAATGATGACTGAAAGAAAGACTTATTGATTGTTGATATGTTTATAATAAAACATATTCGTAAGTGAGAGGAACTTATGGGATAAACCTGTGAATTTCAGGAGGGACCACAGGGGTGGGGCAACAACAACAGCAGCAGCAGGGGAATACAAATAGAGCTTCTATTTCAGGTAGGTGACTTGCACCTTCCCTTTTCATATGTTGAATATTGAAATATTTAACTTGAGTATTACCATATTGTTAGAACCGATATTAGATTGTCGAATGCTTAAATGTTGATTAAAGGTTGATTAGCTTCGGCTAATGGCATCCCGTATGGATGGCGGGATAATGGATGATTAGCTTCGGCTAATGGCATCCAAGTGGATGGCCGGGACAAATGAATGATTAGCTTCGGCTAATGGCATCCGTATGGATGGCCGGGATAATGGACTGATTAGCTTCGACTAATGGCATCCAAGTGGATGGCCGGGACAAATGAATGATTAGCTTCAGCTAATGGCATCCGAACGGATGGCCGGAACAAAGAATGATTAGCTTCGGCTAATGGCATCCGTATGGATGGCCGGGATGATGGACTGATTAGCTTCGGCTAATGGCATCCGAGTGGATGGCCGGGACAAATAAATGATTAGCTTCGGCTAATGGCATCCGAACGGATGGCCGGAACAAAGAATGATTAGCTTCGGCTAATGGCGTCCGAGTGGATGGTTGGGAGAAAAGAATGATTAGCTTCGGCTAGTTACAATTCGAAAACTTGTGCATCTAATTGTATTACTAGTTGTTATATCAACTACATGAATAAATTATAAATGTTAATACTTTATTTAATGGCCAAACCGTTAGTACCATTATTATTATTATTAAGTATTTTCATCCTCTTAAATGTTTTATACTACTGCAGGGACGTCACACCAACGAGATGTTTAGGAAACCCGATACACGGGAACCTACTTTTGCAAGGAATCATGTAGATGCATTCTATATCATAATGTATTTTGTATGGATCAATGTACTGAATGTATAACTTTTACTAGATACTTTTTGTTTAAAAAAGTGATGTCTATTAGTGGGATAGGAATGCAAACTTATGACTATGTATATGTTCTTTTAATATGATCTTCAAATCATGCAACTTTGATATTATGTGTTTGTGTTAAGATTCACTTTTAAATGAAATGTGGATTTGTATGGATTGTAGTTTGAATGATGTGAAGCTTCAAGTTCCCTAAATTACCGACACCATGTGTTTTAAATATATATAAAAAAAAATTACTGTTGATTTGGGCTTGGAAAGCCGGGTTGTTACAGAACTTTTCACCCGTTACTCTAGGGCTGTCGGTGGAATGGCCCCGACCGGACAACATCGCCGTGGCGTCCCGATTCCACGCAACTGCATCAAAAATAGCCTCCGGAAACTCGTGAAAAAAATTTCAGCGCGATCCAACTGTCTGATCCATAGATATGGACCTTTTCACCCGTTACTCTAGGGCTGTCGGTGGAATGGCCCAGACGGACTCTGTCGCCGTGGCGTCCCGATTCCCGCAGATCCATCAAAAACAGCCTCCGGAAACTCGTGAAAAAAATTTCAGCGCGATCCACCTGTCTGATCTATAGATACAGACATTTTCACCAGTTACTATAGGGCTGCCGGTTGAAAGGGCCCGACCAGAAACCACGCCGTGGCGTTCCGATTCCACGCAACTCCATCAAAAACAGCCTCCGGAAACTCCTAAAAAAAATTTCAGCGCGATCCAATGGTCTGATCTATAGATACGGAACTTTTCACCTGTTACTCTAGGGTTGTCGGTGGAATGGCCCCGACCGGACGTCGTCGCTGTGGCATCCCGATTTCACGTAACTGCATCAAAAATAGCCTCTAGAAACTCGTGAAAAAAATTTCAGGGCGATCCAATGGTCTGATCTATAGATACGAAACTTTTCACCCGTTACTCTAGGGCTGTCGGTGGAATGGCCCCGACCCCACTTCGTTGCCGTGTCGTACCGATTCCACGCAACTGCATCAAAAAAACAGCCTCCAGAAACTCGTGAAAAAAATTTCAGCGCGATCCAACTGTCTGATCTATAGATACGGACCTTTTCACCCGTTACTCTAGGGCTGTCGGTGGAATGGCCCCGACCGGACAACGTCGCCGTGGCGTCCCGATTTCACGTATCTGCATCAAAAACAGCCTTCAGAAACTCGTGAAAAAAATTTCAGCGCGATCCAATGGTCTCATCTATAGATACGGACCTTTTCACCCGTTACTCTAGGGCTGTTGGTGGAATGGCCCCGGCCGGACACCGTCGACGTGTCGTCCCGATTCCAAGCAACTCCATCAAAAACAACCTCCGGAAACTACTGAAAAAAATTTATGCGCCATCCAACTGTCTGATCTATAGATATGGACCTTTTCCCCGTTACTCTAAGGCTATTGGTGGAATGGCCCCGCCGGACACCATCGTCGTGGCGTCCCGATTCCACGCAACTCCATCAAAAACAGGCTCCAAAAACTCTTGAAAAAAAATTTTGCGCCATCCAACTATCTGATCTATAGATAAGGACCTTTTCACCCGTTACTCTAGGGCTGTCGGTGGAATGGCCCCGCCGGACACCGTTGTCGTGGCGTCCCGATTCTACGCAACTCCATCAAAAACAACCTCCGGAAACTCGTGAAGAAAATTTCAGCGCGATCCAATTGTCTGATCTATAGATACGAACCTTTTCACGCGTTACTCTAAGGCTATTGGTGGAATGGCCCCGCCGGACACGGTTGCCGTGGCGTCCCGATTCCACGCAACTCCAACAAAAACAACCTCCGAAAACTCGTGAAGAAAATTTCAGCGCGATCCAACTGTCTGATCTATAGATACGGACCTTTTCACCCGTTACTCTAGGGCTGTCGGTGGAATGGCCCCGACCGGACACCGTCGCCGTGGCGTCCCGATTCCACGCAACTACATCAAAAACAGTCTCCGGAAACTCCTGAATAAAATTTCAGCGCGATCCAATGGTCTGATCTATAGATACGGAACTTTTCACCTGTTACTCTAGGGCTGTTGGTGGAACGGCCCCGGCTGGACGTCGTCGCCGTGGCGTCCAGATTTCAAGTAACTGCATCAAAAACAGCCTCCAGAAACTCGTGAAAAAAATTTCAGCGCGATCCAATGGTCTGATCTATAGATACGGACCTTTTCACCTGTTACTCTAGGGCTGTCGGTGGAATGACCCCGACCTGACAACGTCGCCGTGGCGTCCCGATTCCACGTAACTCCATTAAAAACAGCCTCCGGAAACTCCTGAAAAATATTTATGCGCCATCCAACTGTCTGATCTATAGATACGTACCTTTTCACCCGTTACTCTAAGGCTATTGGTGGAATGGCCCTGCCGGACACCGTCGCCGTGGCGTCCCGATTCCACGCAACTCCATCAAAATCAACCTCCGAAAAGTCGTGAAGAAAATTGCAGCGCGATCCAACTGGCTGATCTATAGATACGGACCTTTTCACCCGTTACTCTAGGGCTGTCGGTGGAATGGCCCCGCCGGACACCATCGCCGTGGCGTCCCGATTCCATGAAACTCCATCAAAAACAACCTCTGAAAACTCATGAAGAAAATTTTAGTTCGATCCAACGGTCCGATCTATCGATACGGAACTTTTCACCCGCTACTTTAGGGCTGTCGGTGGAATGGCCCCGACCGGACAACGTCGACGTGGCGTCCCGATTCCACGCAACTACATCAAAAACAGCCTCCGGAAACTCCTGAAAAAAATTTCAGCGCGATCCAATGGTCTGATCTATAGATACAGAACTTTTCACCTGTTACTCTAGGGCTGTTGGTGGAATGGCCCCGCCGGACACCGTCGTCATGGCGTCCCGATTCCACGCAACTCCATCAAAAACAACCTCCGGAAACTCGTGAAGAAAATTTCAGCGCGATCCAATTGTCTGATCTATAGATACGAACCTTTTCACCCGTTACTCTAAGGCTATTGGTGGAATGGCCCCGCCAGACACCGTTGTCGTGGCGTCCCGATTCCACGCAACTCCAACAAAAACAACCTCCGAAAACTCGTTAAGAAAATTTCAGCGCGATCCAACTGTCTGATCTATAGATACGAACCTTTTCACCCGTTACTCTAGGCCTGTCGGTGGAATGGCCCCGACCGGACACCGTCGCCGTGGCGTCCCGATTCCACGCAACTCCATCAAAAACAACCTCTGAAAACTCGTGAAGAAAATTTCAGTTCGATCCAACGGTCTGATCTATCGATACGGACCTTTTCACTCGTTACTCTAGGGCTGTCGGTGGAATGGCCCCGACTGGACAACGTCGCCGTGGCGTCCCGATTTCACGTAACTGCATCAAAAACAATCTCCGGAAACTCGTGAAGAAAATTTCAGCGCGATCCAACTGTCTGATCTATAGATACGAAACTTTTCAGCTGTTACTCTAGGGCTGTTGGTGGAATGGCCCCGACTGGACGTCGTCGCTGTAGCATCCCTATTTGAAGTAACTGCATCAAAAACAGCATCCAGAAACTCGTGAAAAAAATTTCAGCGCGATCCAATGGTCTGATCTATAGATACGGACCTTTTCACCTGTTACTCTAGGGCTGTCAGTGGAATGGCCCCGACCGGACAACGTCGCCGTGGCGTCCCGATTCCACGTAACTCCATTAAAAACAACCTCCGGAAACTCCTGAAAAATATTTATGCGCCATCCAACTGTCTGATCTATAGATACGGACCTTTTCACCCGTTACTCTAAGGTTAGTGGTGGAATGGCCCGCCGGACACCGTCGCCGTGGCGTCCCGATTCCACGTAACTCCATCAAAATCAACCTCCGGAAAGTCGTGAAGAAAATTGCAGCGCGATCCAACTGGCTGATCTATAGATACGGACCTTTTCACCCGTTACTCTAGGGCTGTCGGTGGAATGGCCCCGGCCGGACACCGTCGACGTGGCGTCCCGATTCCAAGCAACTCCATCAAAAACAGCCTCCGGAAACTCTTGAAAAACATTTATGCGCCATCCAACTGTCTGATCTATAGATAAGGACCTTTTCACCCGTTACTCTAAGGCTATTGGTGGAATGGCCCCGCCGGACACCGTCGCCGTGGCGTCCCGATTCCACGCAACTCCATCAAAAACAGCCTCCAGAAACTCGAGAAAAAAATTTCAGTACGATCCAATGGTCTGATCTATAGATACAGAACTTTTCACTTGTTACTCTAGGGCTGTTGGTGGAATGGCCCCGCCGGACACCGTCGCCGTGGCGTCCCGATTCCATGAAACTCCATCAAAAACAACCTCTGAAAACTCATGAAGAAAATTTCAGTTCGATCCAACGGTCCGATCTATCGATACGGAACTTTTCACCCGCTACTGTAGGGCTGTCGGTGGAATGGCCCCGACTGGACAACGTCGACGTGGCGTCCCGATTCCACGCAACTCCAACAAAAACAGCCTCTGAAACTCCTGAAAAACATTTCAGCGCGATCCAACTGTCCGATATAAAGATACGGACCTTTTCACATGTTACTCTAAGGCTATTGGTGGAATGGCCCCGCCAGACACCGTTGCCGTGGCGTCCCGATTCCACGCAACTCCAACAAAAACAACCTCCGAAAACTCGTTAAGAAAATTTCAGCGCGATCCAACTGTCTGATCTATAGATACGAACCTTTTCACCCGTTACTCTAGGGCTGTCGGTGGAATGGCCCCGACCGGACACCGTCGCCGTGGCGTCCCGATTCCACGCAACTCCATCAAAAACAGCCTCCGGAAACTCTTGAAAAAAATTTATGCGCCATCCAACTGTCTGATCTATAGATAAGGACCTTTTCACCCGTTACTCTAAGGCTATTGGTGGAATGGCCCCGCCGGACACCGTCGCCGTGGCGTCCCGATTCCACGCAACTCCATCAAAAACAGCCTCCAGAAACTCGAGAAACAAATTTCAGTACGATCCAATGGTCTGATCTATAGATACAGAACTTTTCACTTGTTACTCTAGGGCTGTTGGTGGAATGGCCCCGCCGGACACCGTCGCCGTGGCGTCCCGATTCCATGAAACTCCATCAAAAACAACCTCTGAAAACTCATGAAGAAAATTTCAGTTCGATCCAACGGTCCGATCTATCGATACGGAACTTTTTCACCCCGCTACTTTAGGGTTGTCGGTGGAATGGCCCCGACCGGACAACGTCGACGTGGCGTCCCGATTCCACGCAACTCCAACAAAAACAGCCTCCGAAACTCCTGAAAAACATTTCAGCGCGATCCAACTGTCCGATATAAAGATACGGACCTTTTCACATGTTACTCTAAGGCTATTGGTGGAATGGCCCCGCCAGACACCGTTGCCGTGGCGTCCCGATTCCACGCAACTCCAACAAAAACAACCTCCGAAAACTCGTTAAGAAAATTTCAGCGCGATCCAACTGTCTGATCTATAGATACGAACCTTTTCACCCGTTACTCTAGGGCTGTCGGTGGAATGGCCTCGACCGGACACCGTCGCCGTGGCGTCCGATTCCACGCAAACCTCCATCAAAAAACAACCTCTGAAAACTCGTGAAGAAAATTTCAGTTCGATCCAACGGTCTGATCTATCGATACGGACCTTTTCACCCGTTACTCTAGGGCTGTCGGTGGAATGGCCCCGCCGGACACCGTCGCCGTGGCGTCCCGATTCCATGAAACTCCATCAAAAACAACCTCTGAAAACTCGTGAAGAAAATTTCAGTTCGATCCAACGGTCTGATCTATCGATACGGACCTTTTCACTCGTTACTCTAGGGCTGTCGGTGGAATGGCCCCGACCGGACAACGTCGACGTGGCGTCCCGATTCCACGCAACTACATCAAAAACAGCCTCCGGAAACTCCTGAAAAAAATTTCAGCGTGATCCAATGGTCTGATCTATAGATACAGAACTTTTCACCTGTTACTCTAGGGCTGTTGGTGGAATGGCCCCGGCCGGACGTCGTCGCCGTGACGTCCCGATTTCAAGTAACTGCATCAAAAACAGCCTCCGGAAACTCGTGAAAAAAATTTCAGCGCGATCCAAGGGTCTGATCTATAGATACGGAACTTTTCACCCGTTACTTTAGGGCTGTCGGTGGAATGGCCCCGACTGGACAACGTCGCCGTGGCGTCCCGATTCCACGCAACTGCATCAAAAACATCCTCCGGAAACTCGTGAAAAAAATTTCATCGCGATCCAACTGTCTGATCCATAGATACGGACCTTTTCACCTGTTACTCTAGGGCTGTCGGTGGAATGGCCCCGACCGGACAACGTCGCCGTGGCGTCCCGATTCCACGTAACTCCATTAAAAACAACCTCCGGAAACTCCTGAAAAATATTTATGCGCCATCCAACTGTCTGATCTATAGATACAGACCTTGTCACCCGTTACTCTAAGGCTATTGGTGGAATGGCCCCGCCGGACACCGTCACCGTGGCGTCCCGATTCCACGCAACTCCATCAAAATCAACCTCCGGAAAGTCGTGAAGAAAATTGCAGCGCGATCCAACTGGCTGATCTATAGATACGGACCTTTTCACCCGTTGCTCTAGGGCTGTCGGTGGAATGGCCCCGGCCGGACACCGTCGACGTGGCGTCCCGATTCCAAGCAACTCCATCAAAAACAGCCTCCGGAAACTCTTGAAAAAAATTTATGCGCCATCCAACTGTCTGATCTATAGATAAGGACCTTTTCACCCGTTACTCTAAGGCTATTGGTGGAATGGCCCCGCCGGACACCGTCGCCGTGGCGTCCCGATTCCACGCAACTCCATCAAAAACAGCCTCCAGAAACTCGAGAAAAAAATTTCAGTACGATCCAATGGTCTGATCTATAGATACAGAACTTTTCACTTGTTACTCTAGGGCTGTTGGTGGAATGGCCCCTACCGGACATCGTCGCCGTGGCGTCCCGATTCCACGCAACTCGAACAAAAACAGCCTCCGGAAACTCCTGAAAAAAATTTCAGCGCGATCCAACTGTCTGATATAAAGATACGGACCTTTTCACATGTTACTCTAGGGCTGTTGGTGGAATGGCCTCGACCGGACACCGTCGACGTGGCGTCCCGATTCCAACGCAACTCCATCAAAAACAGCCTCCGGAAACTCCTGAAAAAAATTTAAGCGCGATCCAATGGTCTGATCTATAGATACGAAACTTTTCAGCTGTTACTCTAGGGCTGTTGGTGGAATGGCCCCGACTGGACGTCGTCGCTGTAGCGTCCCTATTTGAAGTAACTGCATCAAAAACAGCATCCAGAAACTCGTGAAAAAAATTTCAGCGCGATCCAATGGTCTGATCTATAGATACGGACCTTTTCACCTGTTACTCTAGGGCTGTCAGTGGAATGGACCCGACCGGACAACGTCGCCGTGGCGTCCCGATTCCACGTAACTCCATTAAAAACAACCTCCGGAAACTCCTGAAAAATATTTATGCGCCATCCAACTGTCTGATCTATAGATACGGACCTTTTCACCCGTTACTCTAAGGTTAGTGGTGGAATGGCCCGCCGGACACCGTCGCCGTGGCGTCCCGATTCCACGCAACTCCATCAAAATCAACCTCCGGAAAGTCGTGAAGAAAATTGCAGCGCGATCCAACTGGCTGATCTATAGATACGGACCTTTTCACCCGTTACTCTAGGGTTGTCGGTGGAATGGCCCCGACCGGACACCGTCGCCGTGGCGTCCCGATTCCATGCCACTCCATCAAAAACAACCTCTGAAAACTCGTGAAGAAAATTATTGTTCGATCCAACGGTCTGATCTATCGATACGGACCTTTTTACTCGTTACTCTAGGGCTGTCGGTGGAATGGCCCCGCCGGACACCGTCGCCGTGGTGTCCCGATTCCACGCAACTCCATCAAAAACAGCCTCCAGAAACTCGAGAAAAAAATTTCAGCACGATGCAATGGTCTGATCTATAGATACGAAACTTTTCACTTGTTACTCTAGGGCTGTTGGTGGAATGGCCCTTACCGGACGTCGTCGCCGTGGCGTCCCAATTCCACGCAACTCCATCAAAAACAGCCTCCGAAAACTTCCTGAAAAAAATTTAAGCGCGATCCAACTGTCTGATCTATAGATATGGACCTTTTCACCCGTTACTCTAAGGCTGTCGGTGGAATGGCCCCGGCCGGACACCGTCGACGTGGCGTCCCGATTCCACGCAACTCCAACAAAAACAGCCTCCAAAACTCCTGAAAAAAATTTCCGCGCGATCCAACTGTCCGATATAAAGATACGGACCTTTTCACATGTTACTCTAGGGTTGGTGGTGGAATGGCCCCGACCGGACACCGTCGACGTGGCATCCCCATTCCACGCAACTACATCAAAAACAGCCTCCGGAAACTCCTGAAAAAAATTTCAGCGCAATCCAATGGTCTGATCTATAGATACGGAACTTTTCACCTGTTACTCTAGGGCTGTTGGTGGAATGGCCCCGACCGGACCTCGTCGCCGTGGCGTCCCGATTTCAAGTAACTGCATCAAAAACAGCCTTCGAAAACTCGTGAAAAAAATTTCAGCGCGATCCAATGGTCTGATCTACAGATACGGAACTTTTCACCCGTTACTTTAGGGCTGTCGGTGGAATGGCCCCGACCGAACAACGTCGCCGTGGCGTCCCGATTCCACGCAACTGCATCAAAAACAACCTCCGGAAACTCGTGAAAAAAATTTCATCGCGATCCAACTGTCTGATCCATAGATACGGACCTTTTCACCTGTTACTCTAGGGCTGTCGGTGGAATGGCCCCGCCGGACAAGGTCGCCGTGGCGTCCCGATTCCACGGAACTCCATTAAAAACAACCTCCGGAAACTCCTGAAAAATATTTATGCGCCATGCAACTGTCTGATCTATAGATATGGACCTTTTCACCCGTTACTCTAAGGCTATTGGTGGAATGGCCCCGCCGGACACCGTCGCCGTGGCGTCCCGATTCCACGCAACTCCATCAAACACAGCCTCCAGAAACTCGAGAAAAAAATTTCAGCACGATCCAATGGTCTGATCTATAGATACGGAACTTTTCACTTGTTACTCTAGGGTTGTTGGTGGAATGGCCCCTACCGGACGTCGTCGCCGTGGCGTCCCGATTCCACGCAACTCCATCAAAAACAGCCTCCGGAAACTCCTGAAAAAAATTTCAGCGCGATCCAACTGTCTGATATAAAGATACGGACCTTTTTACATGTTACTCTAGGGCTGTTGGTGGAATGGCCCCGACCGGACACCGTCGACGTGGCGTCCCGATGCCACGCAACTCCATGAAAAACAGCCTCCGGAAACTCCTGATAAAAATTTAAGCGCGATCCAGTGGTCTGATCTATAGATACGAAACTTTTCAGCTGTTACTCTAGGGCTGTTGGTGGAATGGCCCCGACTGGACGTCGTCGCCGTAGCGTCCCTATTTGAAGTATCTGCATCAAAAACAGCATCCAGAAACTCGTGAAAAAAATTTCAGCGCGATCCAATGGTCTGATCTATAGATACGGAACTTTTCACCCGTTACTCTAGGGCTGTTGGTGGAATGGGCCCGACCGCACGTCGTCGCCGTGGCGTCCCGATTTCAAGTAACTGCATCAAAAACAGCCTCCAGAAACTCGTGAAAAAAATTTCAGCGCGATTCAATGGTCTGATCTATAGATACGGACCTTTTCACCTGTTACTTTAGGGCTGTCAGTGGAATGGCCCCGACCGGACAACGTCGCCTTGGCGTCCCGATTCCACGTAACTCCATTAAAAACAACCTCCGGAAACTCCTGAAAAATATTTATGCGCCATCCAACTATCTGATCTATAGATACGGACCTTTTCACCCGTTACTCTAAGGCTATTGGTGGAATGGCCCCGCCGGACACCGTCGCCGTGGCGTCCCGATTCCACGCAACTCCATCAAAATCAACCTCCGGAAAGTCGTGAAGAAAATTGCAGCGCCATCCAACTGGCTGATCTATAGATACGGACCTTTTCACCCGTTACTCTAGGGCTGTCGGTGGAATGGCCCCGACCGGACACCGTCGCCGTGGCGTCCCGATTCCAGGCAACTCCATCAAAAACAGCCTCCAGAAACTCGAGAAAAAAATTTCAGCACGATCCAATGGTCTGATCTATAGATACGGAACTTTTCACTTGTTACTCTAGGGCTGTTGGTGGAATGGCCCCGCCGGACACCGTCGCCGTGGTGTCCCGATTCCACGCCACTCCATCAAAAACAGCCTCCAGAAACTCGAGAAAAACATTTCAGCACGATCCAATGGTCTGAACTATAGATACGGAACTTTTCACTTGTTACTCTAGGGGTGTTGGTGGAATGGCCCCTACCGGACGTCGTCGCCGTGGCGTCCCGATTCCACGCAACTCCATCAAAAACAGCCTCCAGAAACTCGAGAAAAAAATTTCAGCACGATCCAATGGTCTGATCTATAAATACGGAACTTTTCACTTGTTACTCTAGGGCTGTTAGTGGAATGGCCCCGCCGGACACCGTCGCCGTGGGTCCCGATTCCACGCAACTCCATCAAAAACAGCCTCCAGAAACTCGAGAAAAAAATTTCAGCACGATCCAATGGTCTGATCTATAGATACGAAACTTTTCACTTGTTACTCTAGGGCTGTTGGTGGAATGGCCCCTACTGGACGTCGTCGCCGTGGCGTCCCGATTCCACGCAACTCCATCAAAAACAGCCTCCGGAAACTCCTGAAAAAAATTTAAGCGCGATCCAACTGTCTGATCTATAGATATGGACCTTTTCACCCGTTACTCTAAGGCTGTCGGTGGAATGGCTGACACGACCAAAAGCTTGATGTCTTTTCCCAAGTGCAGGAGTGTCGAAGTAATAAATAACCCGGCAAGACCGGGGTCGAACCACAGAGAGGTTAATTGTATAAATTATAAATAACAAGACAACAACAACAACAACAACAACAACAACAACAATAATACTCAGTACGTGGCGTTGTTATACCTGAGAATGATCTAAAGATCGGGTCACAGGTTTCCAGCCTATATACTGACTTTATGAAAAGATCAAAGATATATATTATATAATATAAACAGAATGTAAATAATAATAATAATAATAATAATAATAATAATAATAGAAGATGAAGAAATTAATGAGAACTTTGAGATAAAAGATTAACGTAAGGATTAAACAATGATAAAAACAAATGTCAAGGTTAGAGGATCCACTAATGGTACTTCAAACAAGTATAATATAAACTCTTATTACTCAATTGGAAACCACACATAAAGGAGGTTCCAATCAGATTATAAATTGTTAACATGATTACATTAATTATCTTATTCGAATAAAGCTAATACTTGTAAATGTTGGCAGGCATTCATGATTATAACTTATGTTAACAACAAATCAAGTTCCTTTCATAGCTCAGGTGTCGGTTAAACCATACAGTATGGGCTATGAAAGTGCCAAGTATTTGTTGTACCAAGTGTTATACAACATAAATCTAGATTAACCATTTAACAAGCAAAGTATTAAAAGTGACAAGATAACAAATATAAAACATGTTAGTATCCAACGTTAAGGTCCATATTAAGTTTATATTATACTTATTCTTACACCATTAGTGTACCCTTTTCACCTTGACATAATTAACTTAACTAAACATAATGAAAGAAAGAAACATAAATAAACAAGATAAGAACATAAATGAGAAAGAAGTTAACTAAGTAAAAGAAAGGAAATGAAGTGCATAAACTTGATATTAATGAAAGCAAGACATAAGCAATACAAAGAGAGAAAGCAAGAGCATGATCTTGATCTGGAAACCAAGATGCCTCAATACATGGTAAGTGCCTCCTTTTATAGGCCAAAATTTGGAACTATTGATTTGTTGACTAATTGATGAGTGGGTGGCCATATCTTGACTTGATAACAATCCTTATCTTCTTGTCTGAACAAGACGTCATTGCTAACATCATAATTTGCCCAGAATCCTCAGGAATGTTCTAGGAAATTGTCTCAGCTTTCCAACAAAAAAAAGATGAGGTCATTTGGACTTCTAGAACTCAAGATATGGGCTGAACACTAAATAGTATCTGGGCTGCACGACAGCTTCGGACTTCTTCGTTGTTCCTATATTTTGGACTTGAAAACGGCCCTTCTTAGATCTTGGTGTCCAAATGAAAGTTGTAGCCTATGTTTTACCTTTCCATCCATATAAAATGGACCTAAATCCGAGATCTAGAGCTCCAGATATGATCCAATTACCGAGCACTGTTCCGGTTTGGACTGCACCGACATCTCTTTTCTAAGTTTGGCCATCTCTTTGTCCTTTAACTTTCAATGCTTAAACTCATCAATCAATTCTTTTATTTATGTGATAGTCCTGCATTTAAAATGAGCATTTACCGTAAATTAAGGTATCTTATAATATCAAACTTGTTATTATAAAACATACTTTAGTTAAGGAGTTATTGATACTTCAAGTGCAAAATGATGATATAAAACCTTGATAAACATGCACTTTTAAGTACTAATCACACCCCCCAACCAGTTTATTACTAGTCCCTAGTAATCTAAAGCGTTAAAATAGAGAAACAATTTGCAAGTTCCACAAAGCAAGGCATTCATCATTCAACTTCCATTAATCTATCCAGATAAACAAACTCTCATTAAATTTATATTCCTGCTTCATACTTCTTAAACAAGATATTAATAAACCTTCTTTTTGTGTGCTCAATGAAAACATAGATGATGGGGCTTTTGTTGGAAGAAAACAATATTATGTTCAAATGTTTAAGGTGAACTTCCTTGGGTTGGGATTTTTTTTTTTTTTTATTTATATACACATACAACTTAAAACACAATGTATCTTTAACCCATGTAACGAGTTTTAGGCTAATGACTCCCAGACCAGTTGGTCTTAGGGCATTAGGTGTTGAGACACCCCTACGAGCTTAACAACTCGGGTTGCAGATACTAATACGTAGATAGTGCAATGTTTGATTCCCTTAAGCTTTTCTCCTTAACCCATGTAACAAGCTTTGGGCCAATAGCTCCCAAGTCAGTTGACTTTAGGGTATTAGGTGTTAAAACACCCATTCGGGCTTAATTGCTTAGGTTATGGAGGCTACGAAACCAAACTTATCCACGTTTTATTATCATCAATACTATCTTCTTTTTTTTTCTTTTTTTTTTCTTTTTCTCTTTTTTTTTTTTTTTTTTTTTTTGCAAATTATATACTATCCTTTACCCTTAGTTGTTACCTTCAACAAAAGAACATAATTACTGTAATAATCCAATGTGCAACCCACAATCATATGTTAAAGTGTGTGTGAAAATGAAGGTTTAATAATACTTGTTAAATGAGTATATGAGCAGAATCAAGTGATAACAATGTGAGAGTTTGTAAACCTGAATATTTCAAGAAGTATTATGATAGACCTTGGTAATGAAACTTACTAAGATGCGTCTCTAGAGTCAATAAAATTGATTCCATACTCTGCCATCCTAATAACAATTTTGTCAAATGGTTTTAATAATAGCAAAAACAGTTAGCAAGTTAGTATTTTTTTTTTTTTAAACTACTACCCTCTCCCCCCAACCAAAACGAGACATTGTCCTCAATGTTCGAAGGTAGAAAGATAGAGTATAGAAGACATCACCTGAAACAGCGAACAATAACAAACCTGAAACACACTTAAACAAACATAAGAAGTAACAAAACAAAATAATATGCTGTTAATAAAACCAAAAGACACAAGGTTTCACAGATGAAGGCTCAAATCTAATCTAAGCTTTTTACGGCTTTCCTTAGTTGACCAATCTAGACGACTCATGCAGGGATCAATGACAGGGATGAAAGATTGTAGTTGGTCAATCAATTGTTCAGCAGTAGCAGCAGAGATTATGATTCGTCGTGCCGAAGATGTTAGAAATTCCTGTTCCACAGCTTGATCAAGGAAAGACAGCAACTTATCATAAAAAAACCATTAACATTTAACAAAACCTATAGGTTTATGGTGAATGTGCAGTTGGGCCCAAGATGAAATATGAAAGATCTCTTCCAATGTGCCCAGACCACCTGGTAAGGCAATGAAGGCATCAGCATGGTTAAACATGGTATTCAGTCGGTCAGACATTGTTGGGACCTGTAGTTCCTCTCCAATTGTTTTTCCAATGATGTCCCCAGTTGCTAAAAGCTTTGGGGACAACCCCCAAAACTTGACTGCCTCCTAAAAATGCAGCCATTGACACACCTCCCATTAACCCAAGGCTGCCTCCCCCATACACTAAATGAATCTTTCTCTCAGCTAGTACCCGACCAAGATGATTTGCTGATTCTAAAAACTCTTTTTCTTTCCCAGAACTGGATCCACCGAAAAACACAATATTTCTTATATGATGACTTGAGGAACCTGCCATTTCTACACACTTCTATATTTGATGAATATATGGGATGAGTAGAAATGAAGGGAAGGAAGAGAAGAATTTATAGATGAAAAAGTGAAAATGCAATCATACCACCTATATGTAGGCCAGCTGTAGTCTCACAAACTCTCTCTCTCTCTCTCTTTATTAATTATTTATTTTGAAAAAGCATGTGTATGTACAGGTAGTTGTGATTGTGGCTCACATCTTCCCTTGGTTTTACGTCCAAGAACGGCTTAAACGCCCTCTATGGGTCGGGGATAGGCTTCCCATCCAGTTTTCTTAAAAACTGGCAAACAGGGTCTTTTTTAGTCAGATTCCCAAGACTAAGTCGATCATGTTCTTTATGGAATTGTGGCCATAAATCATGAATTACACGATGCACATCTCCACTAGGATGCGTCTCAAAGGTCAATAAAAGATTATCTAAAGACCCCTTACTCAGGCCATCCTTAATGAATTGTATCTTATCTTCACGGTTTACAGATACCATTCCTAAAGAACGACATGTCGTATTACAAGTCCATCTGGCACATCGATGACAGACGTTCAGTCGTTTTGCACGACGTTTCTTTGCAAAAGTGCTTTTACCTGTTCCAGACATGTGTGAAATGAAAGAATTGGATGACTCACCTGATAATCGAACCTTTGCTTCAATTAACCAACGGATATCTTCAGGAATTCCATGATTCATTAACAACCTCAATCTTGCACACCTAGCACGGTAAATTTTATTAATCGCATGTGGAGGCAAAGCGGGAAAATACCTTTTCAACTTTTCAAGAGTGGTGTCCATTTTCAAAAGAGAATTAGAGAAGCGATTCAAAGAAGGAAGAAAGAGCTAAGAATTATACAAACATATACAGATATCAGTTATTTGGGAAACTGAAAGAACCGACTTAAGTCACGGAGTACCGTTATCCGCCATTTGACCGGGGTGAGAGACTAGCAAAACAAAAGTCACACTAAAAAGCAACAAAAAAAATGTGAGAAAAACAAAATAATCAACCTTTATCAATAAGATTATTCAAACCAATGGATTCATTTTCACTAGGAAACTCATCAAAGTAAGCTTTTAAACGATGTTCATTTACCTTCAAAACATTGTCATTCTTTGGATTCTCAATTTCAAGGGCCCCATAAGGATACACATGTTTCAAAATAAATGGACCGCTCCATCTTGATCTTAGTTTTTCAGGAAATAAATGGAGTTGAGAATTATAAAGCAAAACTTTTTGACCAGTATCAACTTTTTGACAATTTTCACAAGTTTTGCAGAATGCATGTGTGTCCTTGAACATGGTGGGCCAATAAAATCCATTTTGTAAGATTTTTGCAGTCGTCTCTCTTGATGAGAATTGACTCCCACATGCTTCAGAATGACAAAGTTTAATGACATTACTTACCTCATTGTCGGGAATGCATTTTTGAAATATTTGATCAGGACAATTTTTTGAATAAGTAAGGGTCATCTAAGTAAAAGTTCTTCACTTCGTTCAAAAACTTTCCTTTGTCTTCGGTACTCCAGTGAGCTGGCAAATCTCCTGTTGCAAGAAAATTGATATTTTTAGCAAACCAAGGCATTGAACTGAGAGAAAGTAAGGATTCTTCAGGAAAGTAATCATCGATTGGTGTGATGTCAGATATCAAATCTGTTGTCACTCTTGACAAAAGATCGGCATCAATATTTTCGGTGCCTTTTTCATCCGTGATTTCTTCCTGAGAATAAATCATTTGCAAATCTTCATATTCATCCAACTCAATTTTACTCAAAGTAGATTCAAGTTGATCATGAACTAATTCTTCAATATGATCTACTTCTTGTAAATCATTATCATCTCCAGGCTGCTTGCAAACGTTGAAAATATTAATCTCTAATGTCATGTTTCCAAAAGATAACTTCATGAGTCCATTCCTACAATTAATCAATGCATTAGAAGTTGCAAGAAACGGACGTCCTAAAATAATAGGAAATGAATTACATGCTTCAACAGGTTGCGTGTCCAAGACAATAAAATCCACAGGATAAATGAATTTATCGACTTGTACTAACACATCTTCAATTATTCCTCTAGGCACTTTTACAGATCTATCGGCGAGTAAAAGAGTTACAGAAGTTGGTTTTAACTCACCTAGATTGAGACTTTGAAAAACTGAATATGGAAGTAAATTCACACTAGCTCCAAGATCAAGTAAGGCTCTTTCAATTTTATGTTCTCCAATAAAGCAAGAAATTGTAGGACAACCAGGGTCTTTATATTTCAAAGCATTATTGTTTTGAAGAATGGCACTTACTTGTTCGGCTAAAAATGCTTTCTTTTTCACATTCAATTTTCTCTTCACAGTGCACAGATCTTTCAAAAATTTAGCATAGGAAGGAACCTGTTTAATAGCATCCAACAAAGGTATATTGATCCTTACCTGTTTGAAAATTTCAAAGATTTCAGAGTTGTGACTAACTTTCCTTTGTTTGATCATGGCATGAGGAAATGGAAGTGCTGGCGGGGAATCAGCCTTTTCTTTGCAATGTTCAGGTTCAACCCCTTCCTTACCCTCAGAGATAGACTCATCATCTTTCTCACAAGGTTCAAGAATAGGTTTTTCAATAACCTTACCACTACGAAGAGTGATGACTGATTTGACTTGATCCATGTGTTGGCTTCCAGAACTACTTGCATTTGCATTGTATTGCCCCTTTGGATTTTGCTGTGGTTGAGAAGGAAACTTACCTTTCTCTTGGAAACTGAGAGCAGATGTTAATTTTGCAAGAGCATCTTTAAAATCGGTCATGCTTTGAGCAAGTTGAGTGTTGATTGTCTCCTGCTTTTCAATGAATGCATGCAATGTTTCCTCAAAATTTCTTCTAGGAGGTGGAGCATAAGGAGGTGCATATCCATGAGAATTTTGGAAATTATGGTGTGCTTGAAACGGTGGATGTGAAGTTTGTGCATTGTTGCTATCACTCTTCCAACTAAAATTTGGGTGATTTCTCCAACCAGGGTTATATGTTTGTGAGTATGGGTTATGGTTGGGTCTTTGGAAACTGTTTAAAGCATGGGCTTGTTCATGGAGGCATTCCTTGAAAGAAGGCAAAGTTGGACAATCATTGGTTGCATGCTCATTTGTTTCACAGATTTGACACACAATGTCTTGAACAGATTTTAATTGACCACTCTTTTTTAATTCTAGTGCCTCGACTTTTCTAGCTAAAGATGCAAACTTGGCTTGGAGGTCATGATCTTCCCTAAGGTTGTGCATACCCCCACTAGATGTATGAGGTTGAGTTTTACTTGGTGCCTCATAAGTACCTGTGGTGTCCCAATTTTGAGCATTTTCGGCTAGCAAGTCTAGGTACTCCATTGCTTCATTAGGGTCTTTATCTTCAAAGGTTCCATTGCACATCAATTCAACCATTTGCCTATCTCTAGGTGTTAAACCTTCATAAAAATGTGAAACCAATCTCCATGTTTCAAAACCATGATGTGGGCAAGTATTAAGCAAATCTCGATACCTATCCCAACATTGGTAAAATGTTTCTCCTGGCTTTTGAGTGAAAGTGATGATTTGTCTTTTGAAAGAGTTTGTTCTGTGAGATGGAAAAAACTTCTTTAAAAATTGTTGTTTGCATATCATCCCAAGCACGAATGGATCCTGGTCTCAAATTTTGTAGCCATGTTTTAGCTTTATCTTTTAATGAAAAAGGAAAAAGCTTTAATCGAATGGTGTTCATGCTACAATTTGAGTCATTATAGGTATTACAGACCTCCTCAAATTCCCTTAAATGCAAGTATGGATTTTCTAAGTCTAAGCCATGAAAAGATGGTAAAAGTTGAATAATGCCTGGCTTAAAATTAAAATGAGATGCATCAGGAGGGAAAACTATGCATGAGGGTGCACTTGTTCTTGTGGGATTCATGTGGTCTCTAAGTGTTCTCATACGGTTATTCTCATTATTCTCATTATGAAGTGATTGATTATCTTCTTCGGCCATATTTTTTGAAAATGATGAGGGTACCCTACAAAGTCTACCACTTAATGTACGTGACCAAACTCTCATGCACGTGTAAGAAGAGAATAAAAGCAAGAAAAGAAAATAGAAGAAAAAGAAACAAAACAAAACAAAGGAAACAAAAATAGATAAAATGAAAAGTGAAAAGAGAAAATAAATTAAATATTATAATTTATACAAGAATTTACCTCCCGGCAACGGCGCCAAAAACTTGACACGACCAAAAGCTTGATGTCTTTTCCCAAGTGCAGGAGTGTCGAAGTAATAAATAACCCGGCAAGACCGGGGTCGAACCACAGAGAGGTTAATTGTATAAATTATAAAATAACAAGACAACAACAACAACAACAACAACAACAATAATACTCAGTACGTGGCGTTGTTATACCTGAGAATGATCTAAAGATCGGGTCACAGGTTTCCAGCCTATATACTGACTTTATGAAAAGATCAAAGATATATATTATATATATAAACAGAATGTAAATAATAATAATAATAATAATAATAATAATAATAATAATAATAGAAGATGAAGAAATTAATGAGAACTTTGAGATAAAAGATTAACGTAAGGATTAAACAATGATAAAAACAAATGTCAAGGTTAGAGGATCCACTAATGGTACTTCAAACAAGTATAATATAAACTCTTATTACTCAATTGGAAACCACACATAAAGGAGGTTCCAATCAGATTATAAATTGTTAACATGATTACATTAATTATCTTATTCGAATAAAGCTAATACTTGTAAATGTTGGCAGCCATTCATGATTATAACTTATGTTAACAACAAATCAAGTTCCTTTCATAGCTCAGGTGTCGGTTAAACCATACAGTATGGGCTATGAAAGTGCCAAGTATTTGTTGTACCAAGTGTTATACAACATAAATCTAGATTAACCATTTAACAAGCAAAGTATTAAAGTGAACAAGATAACAAATATAAAACATGTTAGTATCCAACGTTAAGGTCCATATTAAGTTTATAGTATACTTATTCTTACACCATTAGTGTACCCTTTTCACCTTGACATAATTAACTTAACTAAACATAATGAAAGAAAGAAACATAAATAAACAAGATAAGAACATAAATGAGAAAGAAGTTAACTAAGTAAAAGAAAGGAAATGAAGTGCATAAACTTGATATTAATGAAAGCAAGACATAAGCAATACAAAGAGAGAAAGCAAGAGCATGATCTTGATCTGGAAACCAAGATGCCTCAATACATGGTAAGTGCCTCCTTTTATAGGCCAAAATTTGGAACTATTGATTTGTTGACTAATTGATGAGTGGGTGGCCATATCTTGACTTGATAACAATCCTTATCTTCTTGTCTGAACAAGACGTCATTGCTAACATCATAATTTGCCCAGAATCCTCAGGAATGTTCTAGGAAATTGTCTCAGCTTTCCAACAAAAAAAAGATGAGGTCATTTGGACTTCTAGAACTCAAGATATGGGCTGAACACTAAATAGTGTCTGGGCTGCACGACAGCTTCGGACTTCTTCGTTGTTCCTATATTTTGGACTTGAAAACGGCCTTCTTAGATCTTGGTGTCCAAATGAAAGTTGTAGGCCTATGTTTTACCTTTCCATCCATATAAAATGGACCTAAATCCGAGATCTAGAGCTCCAGATATGATCCAATTACCGAGCACTGTTCCGGTTTGGACTGCACCGACATCTCTTTTCTAAGTTTGGCCATCTCTTTGTCCTTTAACTTTCAATGCTTAAACTCATCAATCAATTCTTTTATTTATGTGATAGTCCTGCATTTAAAATGAGCATTTACCGTAAATTAAGGTATCTTATAATATCAAACTTGTTATTATAAAACATACTTTAGTTAAGGAGTTATTGATACTTCAAGTGCAAAATGATGATATAAAACCTTGATAAACATGCACTTTTAAGTACTAATCAATGGCCCCGGCCGGACACCGTCGACGTGGCGTCCCGATTCCACGCAACTCCAACAAAAACAGCCTCCGAAACTCCTGAAAAAAATTTCAGCGCGATCCAACTGTCCGATATAAAGATACGGACCTTTTCACATGTTACTCTAGGGTTGTTGGTGGAATGGCCCCGACCGGACACCGTCGACGTGACGTCCCGATTCCACGCAACTACATCAAAAACAGCCTCCGGAAACTCTTGAAAAAAATTTCAGCGCGATCCAATGGTCTGATCTATAGATACGGAACTTTTCACCTGTTACTCTAGGGCTGTTGCTGGAATGGCCCCGACCGGACGTCGTCGCCGTAGCGTCCCTATTTGAAGTAACTGCATCAAAAACAACATCCAGAAACTCGTGAAAAAAATTTCAGCGCGATCCAATGGTCTGATCTATAGATACGGAACTTTTCACCCGTTACTCTAGGGCTGTTGGTGGAATGGGCTCGACCGGACGTCGTCGCCGTGACGTCCCGATTTCAAGTAACTGCATCAAAAACAGCCTCCAGAAACTCGTGAAAAAAATTTCAGCGCGATCCAATGGTCTGATCTATAGATACGGACCTTTTCACCTGTTACTCTAGGGCTGTCAGTGGAATGGCCCCGACCGGACAACGTCGTCGTGGCGTCCCGATTCCACGTAACTCCATTAAAAACAACCTCCGGAAACTCCTGAAAAATATTTATACGCCATCCAACTGTCTGATCTATAGATACAGACCTTTTCACCCGTTACTCTAAGGTTATTGGTGGAATGGCCCCGCCGGACACCGTCGCCGTGGCGTCCCGATTCCACGCAACTCCATCAAAATCAACCTCCGGAAAGTCGTGAAGAAAATTGCAGCGCGATCCAACTGGCTGATCTATAGATATGGACCTTTTCACCCGTTACTCTAGGGCTGTCGGTGGAATGGCCCCGACCGGACACCATCGCCGTGGCGTCCCGATTCCACGCAAGTCCATCAAAAACAGCCTCCGGAAACTCCTGAAAAAAATTTTAGCGCGATCCAACTGTCTGATATAAAGATACGGACCTTTTCACATGTTACTCTAGGGCTGTTGGTGGAATGGCCCCGACCGGACACCGTCGACGTGGCGTCCCGATTCCACGCAACTCCATCAAAAACAGCCTCCTGAAACTCCTGAAAAAAATTTAAGCGCGATCCAATGGTCTGATCTATAGATACGAAACTTTTCAGCTGTTACTCTAGGGCTGTTGGTGGAATGGCCCCGACTGGACGTCGTCGCCGTAGCGTCCCTATTTGAAGTAACTGCATCAAAAACAGCATCCAGAAACTCGTGAAAAAAATTTCAGCGTGATCCAATGGTCTGATCTATAGATACGGAACTTTTCACCCGTTACTCTAGGGCTGTTGGTGGAATGGGCTCGACCGGACGTCGTCGCCGTGGCGTCCCGATTTCAAGTAACTGCATCAAAAACAGCCTCCAGAAACTCGTGAAAAAAATTTTAGCGCGATCCAATGGTCTGATCTATAGATACGGACCTTTTCACCTGTTACTCTAGGGCTGTCCGTGGAATGGCCCCGACCGGACAACGTCGCCGTGGCGTCCCGATTCCACGTAACTCCATTAAAAACAACCTCCGGAAACTCCTGAAAAATATTTATGCGCCATCCAACTGTCTGATCTATAGATACGGACCTTTTCACATGTTACTCTAGGGCTGTTGGTGGAATGGCCCCGACCGGACACCGTCGACGTGGCGTCCCGATTCCACGCAACTCCATCAAAAACAGCCTCCTGAAACTCCTGAAAAAAAATTTAAGCGCGATCCAATGGTCTGATCTATAGATACGAAACTTTTCAGCTGTTACTCTAGGGCTGTTGGTGGAATGGCCCCGACTGGACGTCGTCGCCGTAGCGTCCCTATTTGAAGTAACTGCATCAAAAACAGCATCCAGAAACTCGTGAAAAAAATTTCAGCGTGATCCAATGGTCTGATCTATAGATACGGAACTTTTCACCCGTTACTCTAGGGCTGTTGGTGGAATGGGCTCGACCGGACGTCGTCGCCGTTGCGTCCCGATTTCAAGTAACTGCATCAAAAACAGCCTCCAGAAACTCGTGAAAAAAATTTCAGCGCGATCCAATGGTCTGATCTATAGATACGGACCTTTTCACCTGTTACTCTAGGGCTGTCCGTGGAATGGCCCCGACCGGACAACGTCGCCGTGGCGTCCCGATTCCACGTAACTCCATTAAAAACAACCTCCGGAAACTCCTGAAAAATATTTATGCGCCATCCAACTGTCTGATCTATAGATACGGACCTTTTCACCCGTTACTCTAAGGCTATTGGTGGAATGGCCCCGCCGGACACCGTCGCCGTGGCGTCCCGATTCCACGCAACTCCATCAAAATCAACCTCCGGAAAGTCGTGAAGAAAATTGCAGCGCCATCCAACTGGCTGATCTATAGATACGGACCTTTTCACCCGTTACTCTAGGGCTGTCGGTGGAATGGCCCCGACCGGACACCGTCGCCGTGGCGTCCCGATTCCACGCAACTCCATCAAAAACAGCCTCCAGAAACTCGAGAAAAAAATTTCAGCACGATCCAATGGTCTGATCTATAGATACGGAACTTTTCACTTGTTACTCTAGGGCTGTTGGTGGAATGGCCCCGCCGGACACCGTCGCCGTGGTGTCCCGATTCCACGCAACTCCATCAAAAACAGCCTCCAGAAACTCGAGAAAAACATTTCAGCACGATCCAATGGTCTGAACTATAGATACGGAACTTTTCACTTGTTACTCTAGGGCTGTTTGTGGAATGGCCCCTATCGGACGTCGTCGCCGTGGCGTCCCGATTCCACGTAACTCCATTAAAAACAACCTCCGGAAACGCCTGAAAAATATTTATGCGCCATCCAACTGTCTGATCTATAGATACAGACCTTTTCACCCGTTACTCTAAGGCTATCGGTGGAATGGCCCCGCCGGACACCGTCGCCGTGGCGTCCCGATTCCACGCAACTCCATCAAAATCAACCTCCGGAAAGTCGTGAAGAAAATTGCAGCGCCATCCAACTGTCTGATCTATAGATACGGACCTTTTCACCCGTTACTCTAGGGCTGTCGGTGGAATGGCCCCGACCGGACACCGTCGCCGTGGCGTCCCGATTCCACGCAACTCCATCAAAAACAGCCTCCAGAAACTCGAGAAAAAAATTTCAGCACGATCCAATGGTCTGATCTATAGATACGGAACTTTTCACTTGTTACTCTAGGGCTGTTGGTGGAATGGCCCCGCCGGATACCGTCGCCGTGGTGTCCCGATTCCACGCAACTCCATCAAAAACAGCCTCCAGAAACTCGAGAAAAACATTTCAGCACGATCCAATGGTCTGAACTATAGATACAGACTTGTTACTCTAGGGCTGTTGGTGGAATGGCCCCTACCGGACGTCGTCGCCGTGGCGTCCCGATTCCACGTAACTCCATTAAAAACAACCTCCGGAAACTCCTGAAAAATATTTATGCGCCATCCAACTGTCTGATCTATAGATACGGACCTTTTCACCCGTTACTCTAAGGCTATCGGTGGAATGGCCCCGCCGGACACCGTCGCCGTGGCGTCCCGATTCCACGCAACTCCATGAAAATCAACCTCCGGAAAGTCGTGAAGAAAATTGCAGCGCCATCCAACTGTCTGATCTATAGATACGGACCTTTTCACCCGTTACTCTAGGGCTGTCGGTGGAATGGCCCCGACCGGACACCGTCGCCGTGGCGTTCCGATTCCACGCAACTCCATCAAAAACAGCCTCCAGAAACTCGAGAAAAAAATTTCAGCACGATCCAATGGTCTGATCTATAGATACAGAACTTTTCACTTGTTACTCTAGGGCTGTTGGTGGAATGGCCCCGCCGGACACCGTCGCCGTGGTGTCCCGATTCCACGCAACTCCATCAAAAACAGCCTCCAGAAACTCGAGAAAAACATTTCAGCACGATCCAATGGTCTGAACTATAGATACGGAACTTTTCACTTGTTACTCTAGGGCTGTTTGTGGAATGGGCCCTACCGGACGTCGTCGCCGTGGCGTCCCGATTCCACGTAACTCCATTAAAAACAACCTCCGGAAACTCCTGAAAAATATTTATGCGCCATCCAACTGTCTGATCTATAGATACAGACCTTTTCACCCGTTACTCTAAGGCTATCGGTGGAATGGCCCCGCCGGACACCGTCGCCGTGGCGTCCCGATTCCACGCAACTCCATCAAAATCAACCTCCGGAAAGTCGTGAAGAAAAATTGCAGCGCCATCCAACTGTCTGATCTATAGATACGGACCTTTTCACCCGTTACTCTAGGGCTGTCGGTGGAATGGCCCCGACCGGACACCGTCGCCGTGGCGTCCCGATTCCACGCAACTCCATCAAAAACAGCCTCCAGAAACTCGAGAAAAAAATTTCAGCACGATCCAATGGTCTGATCTATAGATACGGAACTTTTCACTTGTTACTCTAGGGCTGTTGGTGGAATGGCCCCGCCGGATACCGTCGCCGTGGTGTCCCGATTCCACGCAACTCCATCAAAAACAGCCTCCAGAAACTCGAGAAAAACATTTCAGCACGATCCAATGGTCTGAACTATAGATACAGAACTTTTCACTTGTTACTCTAGGGCTGTTGGTGGAATGGCCCCTACCGGACGTCGTCGCCGTGGCGTCCCGATTCCACGTAACTCCATTAAAAACAACCTCCGGAAACTCCTGAAAAATATTTATGCGCCATCCAACTGTCTGATCTATAGATACGGACCTTTTCACCCGTTACTCTAAGGCTATCGGTGGAATGGCCCCGCCGGACACCGTCGCCGTGGCGTCCCGATTCCACGCAACTCCATGAAAATCAACCTCCGGAAAGTCGTGAAGAAAATTGCAGCGCCATCCAACTGTCTGATCTATAGATACGGACCTTTTCACCCGTTACTCTAGGGCTGTCGGTGGAATGGCCCCGACCGGACACCGTCGCCGTGGCGTCCCGATTCCACGCAACTCCATCAAAAACAGCCTCCAGAAACTCGAGAAAAAAATTTCAGCACGATCCAATGGTCTGATCTATAGATACAGAACTTTTCACTTGTTACTCTAGGGCTGTTGGTGGAATGGCCCCGCCGAACACCGTCGCCGTGGTGTCCCGATTCCACGCAACTCCATCAAAAACAGCCTCCAGAAACTCGAGAAAAACATTTCAGCACGATCCAATGGTCTGAACTATAGATACGGAACTTTTCACTTGTTACTCTAGGGCTGTTTGTGGAATGGGCCCTACCGGACGTCGTCGCCGTGGCGTCCCGATTCCACGTAACTCCATTAAAAACAACCTCCGGAAACTCCTGAAAAATATTTATGCGCCATCCAACTGTCTGATCTATAGATACGGACCTTTTCACCCGTTACTCTAAGGCTATCGGTGGAATGGCCCCGCCGGACACCGTCGCCGTGGCGTCCCGATTCCACGCAACTCCATCAAAATCAACCTCCGGAAAGTCGTGAAGAAAATTGCAGCGCCATCCAACTGTCTGATCTATAGATACGGACCTTTTCACCCGTTACTCTAGGGCTGTCGGTGGAATGGCCCCGACCGGACACCGTCGCCGTGGCGTCCCGATTCCACGCAACTCCATCAAAAACAGCCCTCCAGAAACTCGAGAAAAAAAATTTCAGCACGATCCAATGGTCTGATCTATAGATACAGAACTTTTCACTTGTTACTCTAGGGCTGTTTGGTGCGATGGCCCCGCCGAACTACACGTCGCCGTGGTGTCCGATTCCACGCAACTCCATCAAAAAACAGCCTCCAGAAAAAACTCGAGAAAAACATTTCAGCACGATCCAATGGTCTGAACTATAGATACGGAACTTTTCACTTGTTTACTCTAGGGCTGTTTGTGGGTGGAATGGGCGCCTAGGCCGGACGTCGTCGCCGTGGCGTCCGATTCACGTAACTCATTAAAAACAACCTCCGGAAACTCCTGAAAAATATTTATGCGCCATCCAACTGTCTGATCTAT
>NC_133284.1:20654532-20682531 GCF_005239225.2 Populus alba | reverse complement strand
AGATATAACATACTTTTTTTTTCTCTCTCTTTAAGATTATTGAAGTACATCTTTCCTTGTAAAAGTTGTGTGATTATGCATAAAAGATGAATGTGATGCTTTACTTGTGATCATCCCTTTTGATCTAGTCCTAAACAGAGTTTAAATAAATAAAGTAACAATTATTAGACAATTAAATAAATAAATGTATACAAAGTTCTATCTATTCCAATGTTTTGAGTTGCTCAGTAACTAGGGGTATTCATCACAAATGTTTATCTTTACGTCAAATGGCAACTTGAAATATGAGTATACAAAAGCACTTTAAGTTTGTGACTTTGTGAGTAAATTGATGCATTCATCACAAATATTTGTATTCATGTCAAAAGGAAAGTGACCACTTAAAGACAAAGAATAAATAATATCTCAAAAAGAAGAAGAAGGTATTTCTCTAGTTTGCTACATTGTTTGTAGTGGTAAGAAGGGAAGATTACAAGTTGAGTTTCCGCGTGAATCAATTATGTTGGTTGCATAATAAATACGATGAATTTGGATTTTTGTATGGATGTTTGATTTAGAGTAGTGAGTATGCTTATTTTTTTTTATGAATTTGAGTTTCATGTGGACATCAAGGCGAAATAAGTGAGACAAGTAAGAATATGAAAAAAAAAATCATCATCTAGTTTTATGGTAACTAGAAATCCTAAATAGTCTTTAGAGTTCTAGGTACTGAGCTGGTTATGTAGGCAAGAAAATAGATATCACTATATATATATCTTTACTTAAAATAGACAAGATGTTCTAGTTTTATTTTGCTTTTAGTTTATTTCTTTAATATTGTGGTTTTTTTTTTAATATATGTTATTTATTTATTTAATTTCATCATTTACACTTGTTTTTGTTAGAAAATAGATTTTTATAATTTATTGTGGTTTTTTTTTTTTGGCTGTCTCGGTCTCATGACCCATATCATGAATTTCGACGAGTTAACCTAGTTCGACGAGCTCGGCTCCGACTCAACTCGGCTTGGCTCATTCCAGCTCGACTCGTGTCTGATGATGTGGTAGGTGGGTCCCACGGTGCTGCCATGTCTGATGACTGGGCGATGACATGGCATGCCAACTGTGCATGTTGACGCAATGATGGCGTCATGCTAACATCATCATTATCCAGGTCAGGCACGTGGGTTGGGTTGCCTGGTATTCGTGTTGGGTTGCCTGGTATTCGTGTCGGGTTAGCCAATCCGGGTGAAGAAGACGCGTGGCGCACGTCTGTGCTCGTGGCCAGTCACCTCGTTGGCGCGTGACGGTGCGTGATGACGTTTTTGATGGCCGATTTCGACACAGTTTTCAACAGTGGCTTCGTCTCTTCCTCCTCTACATAGTGGTATGGTCAAAACACAATTTTGACAACTTTCATTTTTGAGCAAAGATCAAACACCACTTTAAACCATGTGCTCTGATACCAATTATTGGGGAAATCTGATCGGTGATGTACTGATATTTGCTCATCGGGGGCTAAGCACACTGAGACACAATATTTAACGTGGTTCGGCAAACCGCCTATCCACGGGATAGAGATCGATATTATTAGAAGATAGAGAAAGAATACAACACACAGAGGAGGATCATATCCACTTAACTCCCATCTCTCATTGCTACATAGGGCAGCAGCTGCGTAGGGCAGTAGGGCTGCTGGTGGCAGCCCTTCTTTTTCTTCCTCTTTTTTTCTCTTCACTTCATTCCTCTCACCCTCATCATTTTACTCTCTCTCTTAGTGCCTATTTATTATGCTTTAATGGTATCTCCTCTTCTCCAACAATAGCAACTGCATATGGGTTGATACATTTGTCAATGGTGGGTGAAACTACCAATTTTGACAAATGGTTAACCCTACTTCTTAGGGTAGGTTACCCATCTTATTGCCTATTTAATGGCAAATCCCAACAATTGAAAATAAAAAAAAAACAGTACAACACATGATATTGGTATCAGAGCATTAGGGAAGCTAGAACACTGAAAAAACATGTTTTTTCAGATCTCGGTTTGAAGTTGCAAAATTTTCAAAGTTCTCAGATCTTGATTTTGACCACTTGCAGAGATTCCTCTCGTCAATACGAGTCCGGTGATATAAAGATCATCAAAATTAGAGAAGATTTGCCTGAAATCTGCCGGAAAAACCAGATAGTGCCGGAATCCTTGAATGAGAAGATTGCCATGTCATCTGCCACCTCACCAGACATGTTGGCGCTAAGTCATTAGCCACATCATCAACAGGGGTCCACATCACCATGTCATCTAATATTGACAGAATATTCTCTTGACAGAATAAGAATATTTCGTTAACAGTAACAAAATATTCCATTAACAGTAAGAGAATATTCCCTTGACTGTGACAGAATATTCTTTATCATAGACAAAATATTCCTTTCTTGAGTCAATTCGGTCAGATTGGTTTTTTGGCCAACTCAGTGATTTTTTAGCCCATTTTTGGCCGAGTCAAGCTTGTTCCTAGCATTTTCAACCATTTCGAACACAACTGTGGTGTTTGTTTTGTGAAACAGCACACCAAAGTTACTGTTTTGGCTCTTTTGAGCATAAAAGTGCGTGTTTTAACAATTTCGGGAGTCCATTTGTAATCTAAAGGCGTTCTAATGGCTGATATTACAGAAGAAAGATCAGTGGGGAATACTAGTATACCTCTACAATACATCCCGATATCGAGAACCAAATTTGAGGTGGAGAAGTTTGACGGGAAAGGTAATTTTAGCATGTGGAAATGTGAAGTTATGGATATGCTTGTCCAAATGAATTTGGATTTCACTCTAGAAGATAAACCGGAGGATTTGATGAGAAAAAGTTGGGAGAGGATAAATTGGTTAGCTTGCATTTCCATTCGACTTTGTCTTGTAAAGGATCAGAAAGGGTACGCCTTTTTAGAAGGAAAACTCTGCAAAGGAATTATGGCAAGCACTGGAGGACAAGTTTATAAAGAAGAGTATAGAGAATCGGGTCTCTACTTGAAGAAAAGAATCTTTCGTTTTTTAGGCACAAGAAAGGTACTTCCATGAATGAGCATCTGAATGATTTCAATAAAATGATAGTTGATTTGAAGAATTTAGATGTGGAAATCGATGATGAAGATAAAGCTCTGTTATTATTGAATTCATCGCTTGACACATATGAACATCTCGTCACCACTTTACTGTATGGTAAAAGAAAAGATTAAATTCATTGATGTGTCCAATGCTTTGGTGAACAATGAAGTACCGGAAGAAGGACCAAATTGTTTACAAGGAGTCATCATCAAAAGGCATTGGCAGTTAGAGGCAAAACAAAACCCCAGAAGATTTCGAGGGCGAGGGAGATCTCGCTCAAAATACCAGAGGAGAATCATTAAACAGTACGATATCTTGCAAAAAGATGAGTGTGCCTTTTATCATAAAAAAAGGCACTGGAAGAAAGATTGTCCAATCAATGGGCAATAAGAAAAAAGATGAACAACTGTGAACATTGCACGAGATGAAGATGAACGAGACTCTGCATTTATGGTCTCATCACCAGAAAACCATTGTGGTGAATGAATTCTTGATTCTGCATGTTCCTATCACATGTGCCCTAACAAACACTTTATTTTCGAGACTTGAGGAGTTTCGATGAAGGAGTTGTGTTGATGGGCAATGAATGATGTTTGTGAGATCAAAGGGATTGGGACTATCCATTTGAAGATGCATAATGGGGTAAGTCAAGACACTAACAGAGGTACAATATGTACCTGACTTGAAGAAAAATATCTTCTCACTTGGAGTCCTAGAATCCAATGGTTATAAGATTATCAATGCATGGTGGAGTCCTGAGAGCAATCCGTGGTGCATTAGTTGTCTTAAGAGGCACGAGGATGGGAAACTTATATTTCCTGGATGGATCTACAATTACTAGTACAACAGCTGGTTCCAAAAGCTTAGAAGATGTTGAAGCAGATAATTCCAGACTTTGGAAACATGCCGCTTAGGGCATGCTGGTGAAAAGGCTTTGCAAGGACTGGTCAAGCAAGGTCTATTAAAAGGCGCCAAGACTGGGAAGCATGGGTTCTGTGAAGCATTGTGTTCTTGGAAAACAGAACAAGGGTCAAGTTTGGCACTGCGGTACACAACACAAAAGGGATTCTTGATTATGTTTACACAAATATATGGGGGACCTTCAAAGAAATGAATCTCTTGGAGGTAATCGTTGGTTTTTGTTACTTTTATTGATGATTTCTCAAGACGAGTATAGGTTTACATGATGAAACACAAGGATAAGGTCCTTGATATCTTTCTGAAATGGAGAAAAATGGTGGAGACTCAAACGGGAAGGAGAGTTAAGACTCTTCGATCAGATAATGGTGGTGAGTACATGAATGAGTATGTTTGTTTTCCTATGCATATTTTCCTAGGATTGTTTTATCTTAATTTGCTAGAGCGGACTCTAAGTTATTATTGTGAACAATCTATTGCTAAATTTGATATCAAAACTGGAGTTGTGATATATAACTTGTGAAGCAACTAAGCTTGATAATTGTAGTGGAACTACGTTATTAAACTTAGGGAGAACATTCGATCAAAGCAACATAAGCAGACAACTTGGTTGTTAAGATTAATGAATTTATCTAGATCTTAAGGCTGCCATTGGATTAAATCATTAGTGTAGACACTGTGTTTATTTGTTGGTTAGGTTTAGTTAGACGACGGATCCGTTTAATTGACCAACGTTAAGAAAAGATAAATTCAGAATATAAACTGGAGTTTCGTTTCAAGGATCAGTTCTGATTTCTATAGGTGGATGTGTGATTGCGACCAAGGTTTGTTCTTTTGATATTTTTTTGATTTTATTAAATTTTGTTTTATAGTTTTTTGTTTTCTTTTGCTTTAGACTAGATAACGTCCAACCCCTCCTCCTAAATTACATATCATTTAGCATAAAAATCTGACTTGAACCTTCCTCGTGGGATCGACCCCTTGCCAACAAATTTTGGCGCCGTTGCCGGGGAAGTAATTTTAGTTGATTCTTGTGCTATTATTTTTATTTGCTGTGATTTTTATTTCTTTTTCTTAAAAAAAACAGAATTTTTGCTTGCAGCGGTACTGTTTAAAACAGATTTTTTGGTGGAATTAGGTTTCGGCCTTTTGTTTCTTGAAGGGAAACGATGTTCTGAACAAGGCTAGTGGGACCCACCCTATCGAGGCCAAATTCCACTGTTTTCTAGGGTTTTTAGGCAGTTTTAGTTTTCTAGCGTGGGATTTTCGTACAATTTGCATTGTTTTCGATATCTTGTGTTGTTAGTTTCTTTTGAGTTTTCGTGATGATTTATGCCAGTAACCCATTCTACTAATCAAAGTCAAGTGCAGTTAGATCTCGAAATAGAAAAGACTTTATGCAGGTTATGAAAGGAAGCTCGCCTCAACACCATGGCTAATACACGACAACAAACACTCAAGGACCTTGCTGCTCCTAACGTGGAAAATCAGCCATTTTGGCAATAAACATCGACAAATAATGTAAGCTTTGAGCTCAAATCTGGTTTTATACATTTGTTACCAACATTTAATGGTCTTGCAGGAGAAGATCCTCATACTCATCTCAAGGAGTTCCATATGGTTTGTGTTGGCATGAAACCTAATAGAGTTGACGAAGAACAAGTTTAAGTTGAAAGGCTTTCCCTTTCTCTTTAAAGGGGGCAGCAAAGACATGGCTTTTTCTCCATTTCCCAGGTTCAATTGGAACTTGGAATGGCATGAAAAAGATCTTCCTTGAGAAGTATTTCCCAGCATCTCGAGTTGCCAACATAAGGAAAGAAATATGTGGGATTCAGTAATCTCATGGAGAGACACTTTTTAGAGTATTGGGAAAGATTTGAGCAACTGTGTATTCAATGGCCTCATCATCAAATACCTGATCAGCAGCTCATTTAATATTTCTATGAAGGATTGATGCCTACTGACGCGTAGTATCCATTGATGCTGCAAGTGGAGGGCATTAGTAGATAAAACACCCGAGGCTGCACGCCAATTGATCTCAAATATGGCAGCCAACTCGAAACAATTTAGCACTCGTGGAGACTTCGTAAACAAACGAGTAAATGAGGTAAGTATTTCTAACCTTGAGAATAAAGTTAATGATCTTACTTCTCTTGTGCGTTCTTTGGCTTGTGGAAATGTACAGCAGGTAAAAGTTTGTAGCATATGTTCCTTACAAGGACATACCTCAGATATGTGCCCAACAATGCAAGAAGATTACGTTGAACAGGTTCATGCAGTTGATGGAGGATTCAACAGACAGTCCTAGCGTAAATATGATCCCTTTTCCAATATGTACAATCCTGGATGGAGAGATCATCCAAACTTATGTTATGAGAACCCACCTCAATAAGGCAATCAAGGCCGACAATTCCATCCTCATGGATTTCAGCCTCAACATGATTATCAAGCAAAGACAACCCCCTCCATTCATAAACTCAATGTTATCGGGGTCGTCATCCAGTGATGATCTTCGTGAGATGATGAAAACTTTGGCTTCTAACACTGTGACTTTGCAACAAAATGTCATGTCTTTTCAACAGGAAACAAGGTCAAGTATTCACAACTTGGAGAAGCAAATGGGGCAAGTAGCTTCAAGTGTGGGGAAATTAGAAGCACAAATGAATGGAAAATTGCTATCCCAAGCATGGAATCCAATAAAGAATGTTAGTGCGATCATGCTGCGAAGTGGGAAAGAACTTGAAAAGAAAAATGTCGAAACAAATTGAGATGGATGAAGAAGAAAGATATAGAAACCGAATTGAGTACAAAGAAGGAATATCCTCCTCCTCCACAAACTGAAACAATGACCAACACTCTAAAGGTAACTCCTCACTCAATGAATTCCAGTTTTAAAACAATTCCACCCATTCCTATGAATTCTTCTAGGTCAAAGAAAGAGGACAAAGAAAAAGAGATTTTAGAGGTTTCAAGAAGTAGAACTCAATATTCCTTTGCTTGATGCTATCAAGCAAATTCCCAAGTATGCCAAATTTTTGAAGGAGTTGTGTACTACTAAGAGAGCTTTCAAACTGAAAGGTAATGAAATGGTAAGTACGAGTGAAGTTGTATCTCCTGTTGTTCAAAAGAATATGTCTTTGAAGCAAAAAGACCCAGGTATGTTTACTATCCCATGTGTTATTGGTAATGCTAGTTTCAAAAGGGCCTTGTGCAATTTAGGTGCATCCATTAGTGTTATGCCTGAACATGTTCATGAATAAAACTAGCATTGTAATACAACTTGCGGATCATAGTTTTGTTTACCCACTTGGTGTGATAGAAAATGTCCTAGTCAAGATTGATAGTTTGGTCATTCCATGTGATTTTTATATTCTTGATATGGAACATTATTCTTGTGATTCATCAAACAACACTCCTATATTATTTGGGAGACCATTCTTGAAAACTGCCAATACAAAAATTGATTGTGGTAAGGATACTTTGTCTATGAAAGTAGGAGATGAAAAGATTGAATTTAATTTTCATGATGTAATGAAATATCCTTATAGCAATGTTTATTCTATCACATGCTATGACCAAGTTGATAAGTGTGTGCAACAAGTTTGTGATTTTGATAGTGAGGATAGATTAAGAGTAGCTTTGAGCTTTAACTATGATTTTACCAAGATAAAGGAGATGGAAAGACATATATGTGTTCCCCAAAACATGTATGAATTAGCATTGGATTTGCAAGCTTTGCAAACTGTTCCCAATGATGCAGGAGTCATTCACCCCATCACGGACAGTGATTGGGTGGCGCCTATCCTTTTGGTGCCCAAAAAGATTGGAATTACGTTGGAAGAAATACAAAATGATGCTTATGAGAATGGAAGGATTTACAAAGAAAAAAATAAAAGTCTCTATGACCGAATGATTACAAGAAAAGAGTTTAATGTTGGAGAAAAAGTCCTTTATCATTCGCGATTGAAACTTTTTCCTGGAAAGTTGCGCTCTAGTTGGATTGGACCCTTTGTTGTTTCTAATATTTTTTCTTATGGTGCAGTTGAAATTACAAGTTTAGAAATCAACAAAGTACTCAAGATCAATGGGCATCGTTTAAAACCTTTCTATGAAGGTTGGACGACAGCACTCACCGCTTCTGTAAAGTTAGCTGAACCAATATATGAAGAGTGAGCATGCCACATGTCAAGCCAATGACATAAAACAAAAGCGCTTACTGGGAGGCAACCCAGCACAAAAAGAAAAAAAAAATCAGGTTTGCTTTCTTTTTCCTTATCTTTTATTTTTTCGCATTTTAATTTATTTTCTATCATTCTCTTATGTTCCTTTGCTTTTATTTCAACATTGAGGACAATGTTGTGTTTTAAGTGTGGGGGTATTGGGAGAATTTTGGTTTTCTTATTTTAGTTGTCTTTGTTGTTCTTTAAAAATAAATAAATTGTGTTTGATCTTTTTAACTCCCATTGGTTTATAAGAATGTGAGTATTATATATGAGAATCAATTAAGATAGATGAAGATATGAATCGAATGAAGGAGTGTGCATGCAAGTTCTAAGGTTTAATTGGTTTAGGGATTGACCTTGAGAATATGCCATGTTGACTTTATAGTGTTATACCAATTCAAGCTTTTGAGCCTTCAACATTATATTCTTTGAGTGTGCATTCTTTCAATGATATGTGTTGTAACCCATTTTTGGGTCCCCACAAAAATAAATAAAATAAATAGCCAAAAGAAGCTAGAAAAATAACGGAAGGCAGAAGCACTCAGAAAATGGTTAGAAAACTGGTCAAGGAGTATAAAGATACAAAGATTGGATTTTTGACAGTATTTTTCTTGAAGGATGAGAGCCCTATTGAGAAGGAAATTTTGAATTTTGAGGAGAAGCCCAAATTTGGATGTTTATGGACTTAATTGGATTTTATTTGAATTTATAAAGGATTTGATTGCAAGAAAAAATTGATTTTTAAGTCAATTTGGGGCTTTAATTTAGAAGAAATTAAAGTTCTGGGGCCAAATTATGATTTTTAGGAATTTATTAAGTCAAAATAAGGGGCTTAAATTGCATAAATATTGAAGTTTAAGGGCCAATTAGGGATTTAATTGAGAAAATCCGAAACCAGGACCAATTTGGAAAATGTGCCTTAATTTACTGTTCACTTTCTTCCTCAAAACGCTGCCTGAGTGGCTGCTTTCCAGGCGACTTTTCCGGCTCGTGTGGCCTCCAAATCCGACAAACCTTACACCAACATGTTCACATGCAACCCCTTTATCCCGGAGAATGGTCCGGTCGGGTCGAAAAAGTTAGAAACGGCTCCGTTGAGTGGCTCGAAGTGGCCACCTCGGGCAGTTCACAGCCTTGAGCTGCCAAATTTGGCAGCTCGAGGTGCACACTTTGAGCCAACGATTGAGATGCTTCCCAGCTGAATCAAGGGCTGAAAATTTTTCCACAACGTATACAAGATTTTCCCTCTTCCACTTCCTATAAATAGAATCTCTTTTGAAGACCTATGGGGGGAGAAAAGAAACACACAAAGTCGGACGAAAATCAGCCATTACTGCCCAGTTTTCCTGCAACTAGCCTCTTTTTTCTCTTTCCCTCTCCGCCGTTGGCCCTCATCAACCACCACCATCATCACTCGTTTTCTCACCGACATCTCCACCTCAAGAAGCCACTAAAAACGTCACACACGGTGGTTGCATCATCTTCTCCCCAGACGTAGCAGCATCATTGAAGAAAAGGCAGCAACCCGCGCCTCTGCTGCGAGAAGAAGAAGAACAAAGCCATCACCGCCAGCTACCACTATCTTCCTAGTCGACAACAGCACAGTTGGGAGCAGAAGGAGAAAAGGGAAGCAGAGGAGAACATAGCTGAAGAGGAACGCAGAGAAGAAAAGGAAGAAGGGCTGAACACCGCACTCCACAGTCACCGACCACCGTCCAAGTCACTCCCCGGCCACCACTACCAGCGCCTCCACAAAGCTGCCATAGAGAGGGAAGAACATTGCTGACTGAGGGAAACCAAGAGAAAGAAGCAACGCCTCTGTAAAGGGGAAGAAGAAGAGAAAACAGCTGCTGTCATCGAGCTTCCCAACCACTGCCACCGTCAGAACCATCGTGAGCCCCCATTGGCTTCCTGTCCACCGCCACCAGCATCACTGGGAGTGTTCGCCATCGTCTTTCAACATCATTTCTGCCACCAGGTTTTGCACCCCCTTCGTCGCTGTGCATGCACCATTTCCTTGCATTTCACTGTTGAAGTAAAATATAATTCACTTGAACAGTGAAATGTTAATTCACTGTTCACATCACATATAATTCACGTGAACAGTGAAATGCTATTTCACTGTTCACATCATATATATTTCACTGTTCACATGAGGCCTGCTGGGTTCAGCCCAGCCATGTGGGCCCCGCTGGGTCCAGCCCTAAAAAATAAAAAAAAATAAAAATTCTTCAAAAAAAATTATTTCAAAGAATTTGTGATTTTTCTGTAATTTTATTACTGTATTTTGGGTCAATACCGGTTTGTATTTTTTATATTGTAAAGATACAAATCCGGTATTAAAATACCCGGTTTTCATAAAAAAAAAATGTTTATTAAAAATGTTTTGTTTTCAATGCATACGGCCAATACACTAACATGTTTTGAATGTTCTTTTTATATATAAAAAAAAATATTGGAAGTTTTGAAAATGTGTTTTTGCATGGATTTCTTAAACACAAATCATTTTCTTGCATTTGTGGATTTTACAACCTGTTTGTAAAACTCCAAAGGGTATTGGCCAATATTCCAAAAACTATAAAAATCTTATTTTGGGAGGAGAAGTTGTGGTTATTGTTCACCGCTAATGTTTGGATGAAGAAATCCTTAAAAGGACGAACATCCAAAATATTATCGGGAGTAATAAATCAACGCACATGTTTTGAAAGAAGCTTTGGTTGCGATCGAGAACATTTCAAAAATTTTAATTTTTTTTCTCCACGGTTTACGAGTCGTGAAAAGTATAAAAATTGTTTTTTATGTAACTGTGAAATTTTCTTCGTTCTTTTTTTTCTTCTTTTCCTTGCGATTTACGAGTCACCGACTTTTGAAATACTAAAGGAAAAAACGAACTTTCATAGCACATGGAATTTCCTTAGATTTCTATCTAAAATAAATTGACGGGTTTAGAAGACACCAACACCATAGACTATGGAGCAAACCAAACACCAAGCAGCTTACCTTAGGTAGGGCGTATTAGGGGTGCTAGTACTTCCCTTTACGCAACCAGTCCATTGCCTTAGAATCTCTGAAAGACCAGTTAGGGTTCCTAGTGACCAAATAACTAGGTGGCGACTCCAAAGAACCAAATCCTTAGAACACAACGAAAATCGCCAGCCGATGTCGTGCCTTTATAATTTTTTGTGGGGGTGTGACAGAATGGCGACTCCACTGGGACCCTTGGACTAAGCTTGATTTTTTTGTTTGTTTAGGCTATGTGTTATTGGTTTTTGTTTTCTTACGATGCTTTGTTTTAAAAGTTTTAGCATACATCTTTACATTCTATCGTACATGGCATGGTCATGCATCACTTTATTATTGTTATTATATTATGAGGGCACACACCTGTAACTTTAAGGTTAAGTGGGGGACTAGCAGCTTGCCTTATGACTTGAGTCAAGGTTTAAGTTTGTGTAAACCCCAACTCTTTGCTGAGTGTTTAGACTGATTGTGATTGGTACACGTGCCACTCCCCACTATCTGCTGGACCTCCATATCGCCTTTACGAGGGTGATCACTGGAACAGCAAGAGAACCCTTTTTAGAGACCCAGTAGTAAACCTACCCAATGTCTCACATAAGGAACTAGAGCCTATCCTTAGGATGTATGCTCCATAATATCTTTTTTTTGCATCCATAAAGGGGAGAGATGTTCTAGAATTGGGAGACCCAAGAAGCTCCATTTGGTGATTTAATCAACAATGCTTGTTTGATCATGATATTGTGTTGTTTCCTTTTTCAACTTTTTAAATCGAGGTTCCAAATGCCTTTTCAAAAAGTTCAGCTTGGTGTTTTTACACATCATTTTTCTTTTCAAAAACGAATCTTCCATAACTACACCTACACTTTACACTGAGAATGAATGGCCAGACTTAGGGGTAGAAGAGGAAGAATGGTAGGAAAATAACATTAGGGGATTCACAAAAACAAACAACATGAACAAGCTTGGAAACCCGCTACAAGGTCATGCCGTTTGGGTTAAAGAAAGTTGGGGGCACCTACCAAAGTGCCAGGGTAACTTTATTTCACAACATGATGCAAAAGAGATTAAAGTATACGTGGATGACATGACCTAGAGAGGGAGAGAATCATGACCAAATATTGAAGGAATTAGTTTGAAAGACTAAGAAAGTACAAGTTGAGGCTTAACCATGCAAGGTGTTCGATTCGGGGTGAAATCTAGGAAGTTGTTGGAATTTATGAATGAGTGACAAAGGGATAGAAGTGGACCCTGATTAAGTAAAGGCTATTCAACCTATGCCAACTCTCAAGACTAAGAAGGATGTAAGGAGGTTCTTGGGAAGTTTGAATTACATTGCTCAATTTATATCCCAATTAACCACGACTTATGAACCTCATCTTCAAATTGTTAAGGAGGAAGAATCTTGGAATTTGGAATAAGAATGGTGAAGAAGCTTTCACGAAAATCAAGCAATACCTACTGAATCCACCCCTATCTATCGAGTTGAATTGAAAAATGGCAAGTTTCTACTAGCTGAGTACAACATAGTATATATGACAAGGAAAGCCATGAATGTCATCGCCAATCACCTAGCTGACCATGTTTGTGAAAGTTTATGAGCTGTTAAGATTTAATGTTTTGGATAAAAATAGGCTTTCAGTCGAGGAAGGGAAATCAGATTGTTGGATTATGTACTTTGAGGGTGTTGTGGTAATAGAGTGGGGGCAGTGCTAATCTTTCCTAATAAAAAAACAGTAATCCGGTTTTAGTTAAGTCGCAATTTGGGTACACTAACAACACAACTGAGTTTGAAGCTTGCATTTTAGAGGTTGCATTAGAGCTAAACATCAGAAAGATAGATGTGTATTGGAGACTCGATTTTGATTATTTGTCAAGTGAAAGGACAAGGGCAAACCAAGGACGAGAAGTTGAGACCTTGCCAAGAATACTTGTCTAGATGGGCTAGAGAATTTGAGGAAATAAAGTTCACTCATCTAGGAAGGGAATGAAACCATTTTTGATGTTTTGGTCACGCCAGCTTCTATGGTTTAGAATAGACTTTGGGCACAAGGTACAACCAATACACATTGATTATAAGAAATAACTTAGCTCACTGTTGCTCAGTTTGAAAGAGAAATAGATGGAAACCCTTGGTACTATGATATCAAGAATTTCATCCAAAACCATACATATCCCGTGGGGGCATCCAAAAATCAACAAGAAGACGTTGAGGAGGTTGGCAATGGATTTCTATCTTGATGGGGAAACTTTGTATAAGAAATCATTTGACGAAACTTTGTTGAGATGTTTCGATGACGTGAAAAAAAGTGGTGAAGAAATTTATGGAAAGATATTTTGATCCATCGATATGGTCCACTAGAAAAATTAATAATGCCAGAACTTCAATAGCAAGATGATAATAGAACTCTGCGCTAAATGAAAAAATCAAGTATGCCAATTCCTCGCCATACAAGCCAAAGATGAATAGTGCGGTAGAAGCTTCTAACAAAAATATCAAGAAGATTATTTAGAAATGGTATTCACTTACAAGGATTGGTATGAAATGTTGTCATTTGCCCTTCACACGTACCCCACTGCAATCTGAACCTTAATAAGAGTCACCCTGTATACGTTGGTATAATGAAATGGAGGCGGTAATACCTTTAGAAGTTGAAATCCCCTCATTAAGAGTATTGATAGACTTTGAGCTAGAAGAGTTAGAATGGGACAAGGTTAAATGTGAACAGTTGAATCTGATAAGTGAAAAGAGGATAGCCGCAATCTGTCATCATCAACTTTATCAAAGAAGGATGGCCAAATCATACAACAAGAGGATTCGACCTTGAGGGTTCCACGAAGGAGATCTTATATTGAAGAAAATGTTGTCTTTTACCAGGAGAAGGTCAGAGTAAATGGACGCCAAACAATGAGGGCCCTTTAGTGGTACAAAAAGCATTTTTGGGAGAAGCTTTAATTGTTTTCTAGAATGGATGGAGAAGATCTATTTAGGCCCGTGAATTCTGACTCTGTAAGGAAATATTACGCTTGATGTATTTCGTAATTTCCCAATCAACAAAATTAAAGTCTGACCCATGAATTCTCTTTGTAAAGAGCCTTTTATATATATATATATATAAAACATATGATCTCATAGCATTTGAAATCTTTTACTTAAAAGAACTTTTTACACATGACTAAAGAGATGACTCCATCAATTGGAGAGCACCAAATCAGATCTTCTTGACATATAGTTGCACTCCACACTAGGGGGCAATAAAAGATTATTTCCTGAAAGGTTTTACATGTTTTCAAAACGGGATGAGGGCCCGTAGATTTGAAAAAGATAAAGCATTTAACAAAAGCATGACAAAGAGGCAAGGACAAGTCGTAAATTTGGAGAAAAAAGGGGCTACTTGTAAAAAAGTCGAAGACTTCTTCCCCAAGATATGATAGGAGGCAACACGAGAGATGAATCCAGCATACGATTTCAAAAGCAAGCTCATGTTGAGAGGGAGTCTCACGAACAAGAAGATGAGGATGGGGCCTATGTTTCAAAACCAGGTACGAATGCATGCATTGCATCTAATCATAAATCATTGCATGTATGTTTTTTTTTGGATCGTTACAGGAGGAGATCTTAGTGCATTCCAACAAGATTATGGACGAAGAAAGAATCATTGAGTTGATTCTAGAACAACAAGAAGAGAAGATAAGGATTCTCAAACCCTGCCAGCAGGAAGAACGACATCGATAGCATTCGGTAAAAAGGAATCGCCAGATGGGATTCCAAGTTGTTTGAGATCGCCAGAAGGGATCTCGTATTTTGATATTCGTCAATGGAGGTCGCCAGAAGGGACCTCATATTTCATGTTTGAATAAAAGGAATCGCCAGATGGGATTCCAAGTTGATGGAGATCGCCAGAAAGGGATCTCGCATTTCACTATTTGGAGGTCGCCAATGGGAACCTCATATTTCATGTTTGATAAAAAGGAATCGCCAGATGGGATTCCAAGTTGTTTGAGATCGCCAGAAGGGATCTCGTATTTCGATGAAGGTCGCCAGAAGGGACCTCATATTTCATGTTTTAATAAAAGGAATTGCCAGATGGGATTCCAAGTTGATGGAGATCGCCAGAAGGGATCTCATATTTCACTATTTTGGGGGGTCGCCAGATGGGACCTTATATTCCATGTTTGTTAAAAGGAATCGCCAGATTGGATTTCCAAGATGATTAAAGGAGATCGCCAGAAGGGATCTCATGTTTCACTATTTGGAGGTCGCCAGATGGGACCTCGTATTTCATGTTGGTTAAAAAAGGAATCATCAGATGGGAATTCCAAGTTGGTTAAAGGAGATCGCCAGAAGGGATCTCATATTTTGATATTCATCCAAGGAGGTCGCCAGAAGGGACCTCATATTTCGGCTTTGAATAAAAGGAATCGCCAGATGGGATTCCAAGTTAAAGGAGATCGCCAGATGGGATCTCATACTTCGACATTCATCAAGGAAGGTCGCCAGAAGGGACCTCATATTGAAACCATTTCTTAGAAAAGCATTGGAGTTTACTAAGAATTCTTCCCCTGGGTAGGTCACCCATACAATGAGACCATTATTTTTCTGGGTAGGTCACCCATACAATGAGACCATTATTTTTCTTGGGTCGGTCACCCATACAATGAGACCATCATTTTTCTAGGGTTCGTCACCCGTACAATGAGACCAGCACTAGGGTTCGTCACCCGTACAATGAGACCAGCATTTTTCTTGGGTCGGTCACCCATACAATGAGACCAGCATTTTTCTTGGGTTTGTCACCCATACAATGAGACCAACATTTTTTTCTGGGGTAGGTCACCCATACAATGAGACCATTCTTCATTTTTTTTTCTGGGTAGGTCACCCATACAATGAGACCATTATTTTTCTTGGGTAGGTCACCCATACAATGAGACCATTACGCATTTTTGTATTTGGTTGTGAGTAAAGGAATCACCAGATGAGATTCCAAGTTGGTTGAGATCGCCAGAAGGGATCTCGCATTTCGATATTGGTCAAAGGAGGTCGCCAGAAGGGACTTTATATTTTAGCCTTGGTTAAGAAGAATCGCCAGATGGGATTCCAAGTTTTTGGGGTTAAAGGAGATCGCCAGAAGGGATCTCGAGATGACTAAATTTTGATCATAGTTTTTTGGGTTGAGGAGGATTGCTATAAAGACAAAGTTTCAGAGCGATCAAGCTCCAACCAAATCAGTTTCGGGAGTTCAGTTTTGGTTTATCTTTATAAATCTTACTGCGCAAAAACCTATGCTCCGTAAGCTTTTATAAAGAGGGGGCATCTGTTTGTAACCCATTTTTGGGTCCCCACAAAAATAAATAAAATAAATAGCCAAAAGAAGCTAGAAAAATAACGGAAGGCAGAAGCACTCAGAAAATGGTTAGAAAACTGGTCAAGGAGTATAAAGATACAAAGATTGGATTTTTGACAGTATTTTTCTTGAAGGATGAGAGCCCTATTGAGAAGGAAATTTTGAATTTTGAGGGAGAAGCCCAAATTTGGATGTTTATGGACTTAATTGGATTTTATTTGAATTTATAAAGGATTTGATTGCAAGAAAAAAATTGATTTTTAAGTCAATTTGGGCTTTAATTAGAAGAAATTAAAGTTCTGGGGCCAAATTATGATTTTTAGGAATTTATTAAGTCAAATAAGGGGCTTAATTGCATAAATATTGAAGTTTAAGGGCCAATTAGGGATTTAATTGAGAAAATCCGAAACCAGGGACCAATTTGGAAAATGTGCCTTAATTTACTGTTCACTTTCTTCCTCAAAACGCTGCCTGAGTGGCTGCTTTCCAGGCGAGTTTTCCGGCTCGTGTGGCCTCCAAATCCGACAAACCTTACACCAACATGTTCACATGCAACCCCTTTATCCCGGAGAATGGTCCGGTCGGGTCGAAAAAGTTAGAAACGGCTCCGTTGAGTGGCTCGAAGTGGCCACCTCGGGCAGTTCACAGCCTTGAGCTGCCAAATTTGGCAGCTCGAGGTGCACACTTTGAGCCAACGATTGAGATGCTTCCCAGCTGAATCAAGGGCTGAAATTTTTCCACAACGTATACAAGATTTCCCTCTTCCACTTCCTATAAATAGAATCTCTTTTGAAGACCTATGGGGGGAGAAAAGAACACACAAAGTCGGACGAAAATCAGCCATTACTGCCCAGTTTTCCTGCAACTAGCCTCTTTTTTCTCTTTCCCTCTCCGCCGTTGGCCCTCATCAACCACCACCATCATCACTCGTTTTCTCACCGACATCTCCACCTCAAGAAGCCACTAAAAACGTCACACACGGTGGTTGCATCATCTTCTCCCCAGACGTAGCAGCATCATTGAAGAAAAGGCAGCAACCCGCGCCTCTGCTGCGAGAAGAAGAAGAACAAAGCCATCACCGCCAGCTACCACTATCTTCCTAGTCGACAACAGCACAGTTGGGAGCAGAAGGAGAAAAGGGAAGCAGAGGAGAACATAGCTGAAGAGGAACGCAGAGAAGAAAAGGAAGAAGGGCTGAACACCGCACTCCACAGTCACCGACCACCGTCCAAGTCACTCCCCGGCCACCACTACCAGCGCCTCCACAAAGCTGCCATAGAGAGGGAAGAACATTGCTGACTGAGGGAAACCAAGAGAAGAAGCAACGCCTCTGTAAAGGGGAAGAAGAAGAGAAAACAGCTGCTGTCATCGAGCTTCCCAACCACTGCCACCGTCAGAACCATCGTGAGCCCCCATTGGCTTCCTGTCCACCGCCACCAGCATCACTGGGAGTGTTCGCCATCGTCTTCAACATCATTTCTGCCACCAGGTTTGCACCCCCTTCGTCGCTGTGCATGCACCATTTCTTGCATTTCACTGTTGAAGTAAAAATATAATTCACTTGAACAGTGAAATGTTAATTCACTGTTCACATCACATATAATTCACGTGAACAGTGAAATGCTATTTCACTGTTCACATCATATATATATTTCACTGTTCACATGAGGCCTGCTGGGTTCAGCCCAGCCATGTGGGGCCCCGCTGGGTCCAACCCTAAAAAATAAAAAAAATAAAAATTCTTCAAAAAAAATTATTTCAAAGAATTTGTGATTTTTCTGTAACTTTATTACTGTATTTTGGGTCAATACCGGTTTGTATTTTTTATATTGTAAAGATACAAATCCGGTATTAAAATACCCGGTTTTCATAAAAAAAAAATGTTTATTAAAAAATGTTTTTGTTTTCATGCATACGGCCAATACACTAACATGTTTTGAATGTTCTTTTTATATATAAAAAAAAAATATTGGAAGTTTTGAAAATGTGTTTTTTGCATGGATTTCTTAAACACAAATCATTTTCTTGCATTTGTGGATTTTACAACCTGTTTGTAAAACTCCAAAGGGTATTGGCCAATATTCCAAAACTATAAAAATCTTATTTTGGGAGGAGAAGTTGTGGTTATTGTTCACCGCTAATGTTTGGATGAAGAAATCCTTAAAAGGACGAACATCCAAAATATTATCGGGAGTAATAAATCAACGCACATGTTTGAAAGAAGCTTTGGTTGCGATCGAGAACATTTCAAAATTTTAATTTTTTTTCTCCACGGTTTACGAGTCGTGAAAAGTATAAAATTGTTTTTTATGTAACTGTGAAATTTTCTTCGTTCTTTTTTTTTTCTTCTTTTCCTTGCGATTTACGAGTCACCGACTTTTGAAATACTAAAGGAAAAAACGAACTTTCATAGCACATGGAATTTCCTTAGATTTCTATCTAAAATAAATTGACGGGTTTAGAAGACACCAACACCATAGACTATGGAGCAAACCAAACACCAAGCAGCTTACCTTAGGTAGGGCGTATTAGGGGTGCTAGTACCTTCCCTTTACGCAACCAGTCCCTTGCCTTAGAATCTCTGAAAGACCAGTTAGGGTTCCTAGTGACCAAATACTAGGTGGCGACTCCAAAGAACCAAATCCTTAGAACACAACGAAAATCGCCAGCCGATGTCGTGCCTTTATAATTTTTTGTGGGGGTGTGACAATATGTATCTCTAGAACTTGCTTCATATCTTGTTGAGATTACATTCGCATTACATATATACATGAAGATGATAAAGGCATTAGGAATTTTAACCACTTGAGCCAAAAAGCCAACCTAAAGCATATTATCCTTAGTGAGCTCCTTTTAAGCTTGTTTATCTTTTCTTTGCTTTATCCATGTATAAGCCTTAACTTTTTATATGTTTTCCTTTTCCCCTGGCCAAGGATTAGTAGAGCATATACTTGTGATATCTCATGGAATTATGGTTGGAAATTATGTGAAAAGAAAGAAGAAGTGATGCTTGATGAAAATATGGGCAAAGTTGCCAAAGGTGAAAAACCAAAAAAAAAAAAAACAAAAACAAAAGAAAGAAAGAAAGAAGTGTTCCTTCATGTTCTTAAGATTTTATATTGAAAGAGCTTGAAATCAAAAGAAGTTAAGTATTGGTGATTAAAGATGGAAAATTTATGTGCTTTGATGGAATATCTTGTTTGAAATATCATTTTTTAGAATGCTCTACTTTCTTTGGTTTGAACCTTCTCTTTTACTCTCTTTTACCTCACCTTAACCTTAGCCCCATTACAACCGGAAATAAGACCTTTTGATTTATGCATTGCTTGTAATATGTTAGTAATGGAGATGAGATTAAAGAGCAAGCTTATGGTAGAACATATTCATTGATTGAATTTGAGAGATTTAAACATATAAGCCTTAAACACATGAGTGTTGGAGTGTATATCAATGAGAGGACCTATCACTTTGGCATGGCATAAATTTCATTTAAATCCCGACAATTAATTGAGTTTTGAAGTTTCCATGTAAATAAATTCATGAAAATTTATACTATTTATCCTTCTTGATTTTATTCTTGTTTATAATGTATATATTCTTGGATATTGATGGGAAATTAGGAGATTGGTCATAGTGATTTGATTTAATTTAACTTCAATTTGATTTTACCTATCCTTTCTCAAGGACGAGCAAGACCTAAGTGTGGGGGTATTTGATGCAACCTTATTATTCGATAGTTTCACCCACATTTAACTAGTGTTTTGCCTATGTTTTATATATAAAATGCCTTGGTATTCTTTGTTTTATGTTTTGAAGGTACTTTTGGATGAAAGATGCAAAAAAGAGTAAATTGAAGGTAATTGACAGATTTGACGTTCAATCGATGTTTTGTGTAGAGTGTGAGCTCTAAAGGAAAAAAATGAAGTGATTCCAGTGGCATTAAAAAGATAACATCCATACCTTTCTGGACATATAAGGTAAGACAATAAAATAAGGAAGAGCATGGAAATCGCGGCTTTCAAAGTCAAATCTCGCAATCTGCTAGTGTTGACCTTTGGTCATTCCGACTTGAATATCTAGAGCTAAAAAAGTCCAATTGATACAAACTCAATTGTTTTGGATTTCTGACTCAAATGCCTATAAACGCTCCAAATTTCAGCCAAAAAAGATGTCATATGAGGGAGATATGATTTTTCAAAGATGACAATTGAATTCTGCTAGTAAACAGGTTTCGTGAAGAAACGAGTTCAAATTACGTTCCGAAGCATCTAAACCAACATCCAAGTTTTTATTTAAGCAATTTAGCTCCTCGAAGTCAAAGATTGAAGATTTCATGCAAGACTATTTCTTTTTTTTTAGGAAAATAGTTATTAAAGTACTTAAATGTAAACAATCTACTTAAGAGAGGACTATTTTGTAAAATAGAGATTAGGGTTTCATAGGATATAAAAAGAATGAGAGAAGAGAAGGAGAGCAGCCAGTCAACAAGAGAAAAACACCCCCTTCCTCTAAGAAACCCTAAATCATGCATTCTGTCACACCCCCGCAAAAAAAAATTTATAAAGGCACGACATCGGCTGGCGATTTTCGTTGTGTTCTGATGATTTGGTTCTTTGGAGTCGCCACCTAGTATTTGGTCACTAGGAACCCTAACTGGTCTTTCAGAGATTCTAAGGCAAGGGACTGGTTGCGTAAAGGGAAGGTACTAGCACCCCTAATACGCCCTACCTAAGGTAAGCTGCTTGGTGTTTGGTTTGCTTTTATAGTCTATGGTGTTGGTGTTTTCTAATCCCGTCAACTCATAAATCGCAAGGATAAGAGAATAAAAGAATGAAGAAAATTTTCAACGATTCTTTAAAAGAAAACTACTTTTCACGACTCGTAAACCGTGGAGAAAAAAAAATTAAAATTAAAATTTTGAAATGTTCTCGATCGCAACCAAAACTTCTTTCAAACATGTGCGTTGATTTATTACTCCCGATAATATTTTGGATGTTCGTCCTTTTAAGGATTTCTTCATCCAAACATTAGCGGTGAACAATAACCACAACTTCTCCTCCCAAAATAAGATTTTTATAGTTTTTGGAATATTGGCCAATACCCTTTGGAGTTTTACAAACAGGTTGTAAAATCCACAAATGCAAGAAAATGATTTTTGTGTTTAAGAAATCTATGCGAAAACACATTTTCAAAACTTCCAATATTTTTTTTATATATAAAAAGGAACATTCAAAACATGTTAGAGTATTGGCCGTATGCAACACGCAAGAAAACACATTTTTTTTTTTTGTAAACATTTTTTTTTGTGAAAACGGGTATTTTAAACACTGAATTGGTATTCTTATGGTATAAAAAAATACAAACCAATATTAATCCACCCTAATAAAAATATGCAGGAAAAATCAACACTATTTTTAAGGCCTTTTGAAATTTTTTTTGAAAGCAAAAACATTTTTTATTTTGAAAATCTTTGATGTTTTGACGAAAACCGGGTATTTTAATACCGGATTTGTATCTTTACAATACAAACTGATATTGATCAAAATAGCAGTAATAAAATTACACAAAAATCACAAAATTTTTTGAAGATATTTTTCAAACGGGCCAGACTCGGCCTAAAAGGAAATTGGGGCCAAAAATCAACCCAAAATAAATTAGGGCCCAATTTCTACAGGGCTGGACTCAGCCCAGCCCACACATGGTGTGGGCTGATGTTACAACCCGAAATGAACATGGACTGGTTACTGTGCACCTGCACAGTAACCATTTAATTAATTAGGTGGTTACTGTGCACCTGCACAGTAACCTGTTAATTAATTAGACCTGCATAGTAACCGAAGAATTAATTAGCTGGTTACTGTGCCCCTGCACAGTAACCAGCTAATTAATTTCTTACTTGCAGAACGTGCACAGTGCACGTTCTGCATGCAAGAAGACGAATACGGGATAAAGGGGAAGAGTTACCTGCGACGATGAGCTTGGGTAGAGGAGCTGACAGTGGTGCTGGTGGTGGTTTTGCTGGCGGTTGCTGACCGGAGGATGGCTGGGATGGTGGCTGGCCTTTCTTCCTTTTTCTCTGTGTTTTTGTTCTACTCTGTTCTCCTCTGCTTCTCCTTTCTTCTTCTGCTTCTCACACTGCTCTTCCCTCTCACGGTGATTCTGCTATCTTTTTTTTGGCAGCGTTGATGGTGGTGGGCGGTGGTGGAGAGGAAGCCGGTGATGCCTCAAGCGGTTATGACGGTGACAGTGGCTGGGAAGCCTAAGGACAACGGTTGTTTCCTTCTTCTTCTTCCCCGTGCAGAGGAGCAGGTGCTGCCTTTTCTTCAATGGTGCTCTCCTCGTTTGAAACTTCACTCTCCTTTTAGTTTAAAAAATATAACTCTCTCCCCTCTGTTCGGTCTCTCCTCTCTCTCCTCCCTTCGGGTTCTTTGTTTTTTCTTTGGGTTCTTTTTTTCTTTTCCTTTTTTCTCTTCGGTTCCTCTCTATTTATAAGGAAAAAAAGGGACCGGCGTGCCTTTTGTTAGTGCGCCTTCAATCACGCAACGGCTGGTCGGCCATTGATGCTTTCGGTGGTGGTGGTGGGGGCGAGGAGAGAGAGGCGGGAAGGTTTTCAAATTTTTCATCTTCTGTTGCTGGTAAACCGGGGGGAAAGAAGAAGATGAACAGTGTCGTTCAAAACGACACCGTTCTAGTCTTCTTTTTTTTTTTTTTTTTATATATATATGAAACGGCGTCGTTTTGGATAAAACGCGCCGTTTCATTTAAATGGCCAAACTTCAAATCAGTCCTTCAAATTCGGTCTCCGCCCCTCTTGTTGGCCGCATTTTTCACTTTGGTCCTTGGCCTCTGATTTATGCAATTGAGTCCTCAATTGATTAATAAACTTTCAATTTCTTCAATTAGGCCCCTGAACCGAATAATTGCAGCCCCTCCCATTTACGCGCCTCTTCCAATTTGGTCCCTGGTTTCGGATTTTCTTAATTAAGTCCCTAATTGGCCATTAAACTTCAATATTTATGCAATTAAGCCCCTGATTTGACTTAATAAAATCCTAAAAATTATAATTTGGCCCCAGAAACTTAAATTTCTTCAATTTAAAGCCCAAATTGACTTAAAAATCAATTTTTTCTTGCAATCAAATCCCTATAAATCCAATAAAAATCAATTAAACCCATAAACATCCAAATTTTGGGCTTCTCTCCTAAAAATTCAAAATTTCCTTCTCAATAGGGTTCTCATCCTTCAAGAATATATTGTCAAGAATCCAATCTTTGTATCTTTATACTCCTTGACCAATTTTCTGACCATTTTCCGAGCGCTTCTGCCTCTTGTCATTTTTCTAGCCTTCTTTGGCTATTTATTTTATTTTTTTTGCGGGGACCCAAAAATGGGTTACAACAGATGCCCCCTCTTTATAGAGCTTACGGAGCGAAGGCTTTGCGCAGTAAGTTTTATAAAGATAGTCCCAACTAAACTCCCGAAAACTGATCTAGTCGAAGCTTGATCGATCTGAAACTTTTTCTTTACAACAATCCTCTTCGGCCCTCGGAATCCCATCTGGCAATTCCCTTCAACGAAAATGAAATATGGGGTCCCTTCTGGCGACCCTTTTTTTTGAAAAATATCGAAATGCGAGATCCCTTCTGGCGATCTCCTTTAATCAAACTTATAATCCCATCTGGGATTCCTATTAACAAACATGAAGTATGAGGTCCCATCCGGCGACCTCCCAAAATAGTGAAACGCGAAATCCCTTCTGGCGATTTCAAACAACCTGGAATCCCATCTGGCGATTCCTTTTAACCAACATTAAGTGTGAGTTCCCATCTGGCGACCTCCACAATAGCGAAACACGAGATCCCTTCTGGCGATCTCAAACAACCTGGAATCCCATCTGGCGATCCCTTTTAACCAACGTGAAGTGTGAGGTCCCATCTGGCGACCTCCATAATAGTGAAACATGAGATCCCTTCTGGCGATCTCAAGCAGCCTGGAATCCCATCTGGCGATTCCTTTTAACCAACGTGAAGTGTGAGGTCCCATCTGGCGACCTCCATAATAGTGAAACATGAGATCCCTTCTGGCGATCTCAAGCAACCTGGAATCCCATCTGGCGATTCCTTTTAACCAACAAAGTGTGAGGTCCCATCTGGCGACCTCCACAATAGTGAAACACGAGATCCCTTCTGGCGATCTCAAGCAACCTGGAATCCCATCTGGCAATTCCTTTTAACCAACATGAAATACGAGATCCCATCTGGCGACCTCCAAATAGTGAAACACGAGATCCCTTCTGGCGATCTCAAACAACATGGAATCCCATCTGGCGATTCCCTTTTATTCAAAGCTGAAATATGGTCCCTTCTGGCGATCTTCATCGAAAAAACGAGATCCCTTCTTGCGATCTCTTTTAACCAAACAACTTGGAATCTCATCTGACGATTCCCTTTTACCAATTGCTATCGATGTCGTTCTTCCTGCTGGCAGGGTCTGAAAGATATTATCTTCTCTTCTTTCTGTTCTAGACTCAACTCAATGATTCTTTCTTCGTCCACAATCTCGTTGGAATGCACTAAGATCTCCTCCTGTAACGATAAAAAAAACATACGTGCAATGACTTTATGATTAGATGCAATGCATGCATTCGTACCTGGTTTTGAAACATAGGCCCCCATCCTCTTTTCTAGTTCATGAGACTTCCTCGTAACATGAGCGTGCTTTTGAAGTCGTATGCCGGATTCATCTCTCATGTTGCCTTTTTTCTTATCATATTCTTGGAGAAAAAGTATTTGACTTTCCTCAAGTAGCCCTTTTCTCAAAATGTAAGACTTGTTCTTGCTTTTATGTCATTGCTTTTGTCAAATGCTTTAGCTTGGTTTTCAAAATCTATAGGCTTCCGTATAAAACATCTTGTATTGCCCCCAGTGTAGAGGTGTGATCCTAGTTTGAGCTTTTATATAGAGAAGAAATTCGTTCAGTCGATGCTAAACTTTTTAAATGAGTGAGGAGATGCACTGTTGGGATTAATACAAAAAAGATTGTTGTGAGATCAATGCACAAAAAGGAAAGAAATCAATGGCCAAACTTTGCTTTATTAATTTAGGGAACTACATCAAGCGTAATATCTTTTTACAGAGTCAGAATTCACAGGCCGAGCTAGATCTTCTCCATCCATTCTAGCTAACTTCAACGCTCCTCCTGAGAATGCCTTTGTTACTACATAAGGACCCTCATAATTTGGTGCCCATTTGCTTCGATCATCTCCTGGTAATGATAATATTTTCTTCAATACTAGATCCCCTTCTTGAAACATACGCGGTCTAACATTCTTATCATGCGCCTTAGCCATTCGTTTCTGGTAAAGTTGGTGATGACATATTGCGGCCATCCTCTTCTCACTGATCAAGTTCAATTGCTCGTATCTCACTCTGGCCCACTCGCCTCTTCTATCTCAGAATCTATTAACACTCTTAACGATGGGATTTCCACTTCCAAAGGCATTACTGCCTCCATACCCGTATACCAAAGAATATGGGGTAGTCCCTGTTGAGGTTCGAACTGCGGTGCGATATGCATGAAAGGGCAAATGGTAACATCTCATGCCAATCCTTATAGGTGACTACCATCTTCTGAACAATCTTTTTGACATTCTTGTTAGCCAGCTTCTACCGCCCCATTCATCTTTGGTCTATATGGCGAAGAATTGGAATGCTTGATTTTCCATTTAGTGCAGAGCTCTATTATCATCTTGCCGTTGAAATTCTGGGCATTATCAGTTATAATCTGTTCTGGGGGACCATACCGACATATCAAATCTCTCTCAATAAATTTCTTCACCACTTTTTGTGTCACATGAGCAAATGACCCGGCTTCTACCCATTTTGTGAAGTAGTCAATAGCCACGAGGATAAATCTATGACCATTGCTCACTTTTGGGTTTACAGGTCCAATCACATCAATTCCCCACATTGCGAAAGGCCATGGAGATGTTAAGTTAAACAGAGGAGCTGGTGGCATATTGACCTTATCACTGTAAATTTGACATTTGTGACATTTTCTGACATAGTCGATACAATCTTTTTCTAGTGTCATCCAAAAATAACCAGCCCTTTGGATTTTCCTTGCCATCATGTGCCCGCTAGCATGGGTTGAGCAAATCCCCTCATGGACCTCTCTTAATGCCTTTCTAGCATCTGCCTCATCCAAACACCTTAACAGGGTACCATCAAATGATCTTTTATATAAAATCTCTCCATCTAAATAGAAGTCTATAGCCAACCTTCTCAAGGTTTTCTTATCCGTTTTAGAAGCTCCCACCGGATATTCCTGATTCCGCACAAGATTCTTGATATCGTAATACCAAGGTTGTCCGTCCACCTCTCCTTCGACTAAACAACAGTGCGCTGGATCATTTCTAATATTAATGTGTACTGGTTGTACCTTGCACTTGAGGTCAATGGTAGTCATAGCAGCTAGCGTGGCCAAAGCATCCGCAAAATGGTTCCCCTCCCTTCCTAGATGGGTGAATCTAATTTCTTCAAATTCCTTTGCTAGCATAGATAGGTATTCCTGGTACGGCCTCAACTTTTCCTCTTTGGTTTGCCATTCCCCTTTGACCTGGCAGATGATCAACATTGAATCCCTATATACATCTATCTTCTTTAACTCCAATGCCGCTTCTAAACCGAGTATACAAGCTTCGTACTCAGCTGTATTGTTGGTGCACTCAAAATGTAGTTTGACCGAAACTGGGTATTGTTTCTTATCAGGAGAGATTATTACTGCCCCTGCCCCGTTACCATATACATTTACTGCCCCGTCAAAAAACATGGTCCACCACTCTGTCTTCTCTTCTTCCTTTTCTATTGACGATATATCTTCATCAGGGAAATCAAAGTCCAAAGGTTCGTAATCTTCAACAGCATTATCGGCCAGATGGTCTGCAATGGCACTCCCTTTTACGGCTTTCCTTGTCATGTACACTATGTCATATTCTGCCAATAAAACCTGCCACCTTGCAATTCGACTTGAGAGAAAAGGCTTATTACAAATATACCTCAGAGGATCCAATTTTGAAATCAACCAAGTGGTATAGTATAACATGTAATGTCGCAACCTCTTTGCCGCCCACACCAATGCACAACACAGCTTTTCTATCTCCGTGTATCTGGACTCACATTCAGTGAATTTCTTACTCAAGTAATAAATAGCTCTTTCCTTCCTTCCGGTTTCATCATGCTGACCCAATACACATCCCATGGCTACTTCAGTTACGGTTAGATATAATACTAGAGGTTTCCCTGATACATGAGGCACCAGTAAAGGTGGATTTGTAAATAATGCTTGATTTTATTGAATGCCTCCTCACACTCTTCATTCCAGGTTCCCGGGTTCTTTTTTCCTTAGTAGTCGGAAT
>NC_133284.1:20613248-20654032 GCF_005239225.2 Populus alba | reverse complement strand
TTATGATTTCACGAGCTTCAGGTTTTAGATATCAAACGCAAGTTTAAAAGATTCATCTAGCTTTTTCCCCCCCTTTTCTTTAAACTTGTGTTTTTCAAGTTTCATCAGTCAATGTTTATTTCAATTGGAGATTTAACTCTATTATTTTTATTTATATTTTTATAATGATTTTTTCACTATTTTAAAAAATAACCTAAGTTTTCTTAGGTCTTTTTATTTTTGTTATTGTTAGATTTACTTTGGCTTAATCAGCATTAACGTGTTTGAGAACTTAACTTCTTGATTCAACTTGTTTCTACGATTTAATGGGTTGTAAGTTTAAGACTTTAGTCCCTCCATGTCTGAAATGTTCACAGCTGATTTGCTGGGTTTTTTTTTTTTTTAAGTTGATACTTTTTTTTAATTTTATCATTCAACATTAATGATTTGACTTATTTTTCTTTATCTATTTTCTATATGATTTTTTATGAATTTCAAAATAACAATGGTTGTTTTGGGTCTTTTTATTTGATGTTTTTGGTAAGATTCATTTTGGAAAATAACACCAATTCATTTTTCCTTCATATAATAAATACTGAAATCATAGTAGCGAAGTTGTCTTTTAAGTGACGATACTTTTTTTTTTAAAATAATATACCATGTGAATCAAATACCCTTTTTTTATTTGCTTTTCATTATACAATAAGTTACTATTCTACCAACAGAGTTGCTTTCAAGGTGACAATTGTTTTTTTTTTAAATAATATACGATGTAAATGTTTTGGCATTTGGCTTATTACACGTGTGTGTGTGAACCTAGGCCAGATAAATATGACCATATCAAGGTTTATTGAGTATAATTGGAGGTTTTCTGGTCTATTTTGGATACAAGTAAGGAAAATAGGCGTGAAGCTCAACTTATCATTTACCATCATCTTGGAGCCAAAACCTTAATTTTGAAAGTGAGGAATGAGCCTTGTTGTTAGGTCTAAATCCTATAAGCATATATCTTTTGATAGTTTTTTTTAACATATTTGATAAAAATACATGTACTAGTTTAGGTAAATTTTAGCGAGCACAACAAATACCTTTATCATTGAAAGTAAGCAACAACACAACTTACATTAGGTATTATATTTTAGGGTGATTGAAATCTTTCTCTTTAGCATAATCAACTATTTTATTATTATTATGGAGACTAATTAGATTTTTTTAGTTACCATCAAATTAATGATTTTTATTTTTAAATTTTACCTTATAAATCTTAAAATGAATCTAATTTTCTGATATGTCTTTCGTGATAGAATGACAACTCCTTTAAAAAAATTTAATAGGTTTAAGACTTTGTTTTTCTTGTTTAAAAACTAATCCTTTAAGTGTTTTCAATTTCACACATACACGCAAGCCACGCATGTATTAACAATATATAAAAGCTAGGTAAAACACTTGCAGCTAAAGCGTTTTTTTTTTTTTTTTTCCTTTTTTTTTCGATTTTTGTCCTGTGACAAAGTTTTTATTTTCCTGTTTTTTTTTTATGCCTATGAGGTTTTTTTTTAGTTTTTCTACCATTTGTGTTTTTTTTCTTTTAATGAATTTTTTTTTGTTTAATTTAATTTGTTAATGTGAATTTTTTTTTTATTTTAGTTATCATACTTTCATGACACGGATCTCGGGTTTGATGGATTAACTTGGTTTGACGAGTTAACCCAAATTTTTTTTTGTTCTTTCCTTTTTAATCAAATTTTTTCGTTTAGTTTAGTTTGTTGATTTTTTTTCGTTTAGCCCATCAATTTTTTTTTTCTATTTAGTTATCAAACTTTCATGACGCGAATCTCAGGTTTGACGGGTTAACCTGATTTGAAGGGTTAACTTCAAAGTTGCTTCAAGATTTTTTTCTTTTCCTCATTAGTAACAGACTTATATCTTTTGTTTTGTTTGTGTTTTTTTTTTAATTTTTTAATTAATTTTTTCATTTAGTTTAGGTTGTTAATGTTCAATTTGTTTGCTATTTAGTTATCAAACTTTCATGACACGGATCCTAAGTTTGATAGGCAACCTGGTTTGACGGGTTAGTCCGGTTAATTCTGGGTTAACCCGTCAATTTTTTTTTTTCTATTTAGTTATCAAACTTTCATGACACGTATCCTAGGTTTGACGGGTTAACTTGGTTTGATGGTTAACCCGGTTAATTTTGGGTAAACCCGGTTATTTTGCTTTTTTTTCTATTTAGTTTATCAAAACTTTCATGATGCAAATCGCCTTTAAGGTTTTACGGGATAACCTGGTTTAAAGGTTAACCCAATTAATTCAATTTCTTTTTCTTTTTTTTTTTTAATTTAATCTATTTAATTATCACACTTTTTATGACACGACCTTATAGCCAGACTACATCCAATATTCTTGGGTCCGATGTTACAGTCAGACTCACTTAAACTTGAGTCATGCCTGTAAGTTTAATTTTATTCTTTAATATTATAAAATATTACTCTTAGATCAGGCGTTGCACTCAAACCCAAGATTTTTTGGGTATAACTTTGCAGAAAAATCAAGATTTTTATATTTTTATTATTTTTAATATTTTTATATATATAAAAAAATAACCCGCAGCATCGCGCGGGTATAAAGCTAGCTATATATATATATATTTGTTTGTGGATTGGATATTGACTTACACCTTGCACCCACTACAATTAACTTTCTCATGCCACCCAGACAAGTCAATACACTTTTTTTTTTTTTTTTTTTTAAGATTGGATATGGCCTGATCTAGCAGTTATTTAATTTTAAATGAGATTATTTAAAATAAATTAATTAAACAAATTTTATGATGTTTTTTAACACAATATTATTTAAATTTTACTTAATTTATGAATAAGATTGCAAATATTTTTATATTAAGAGACATTTTTTCTATGCAACCCAACTTAAATTCTTTTTTTTATTCGATCGAAAATAAGCTTTTTTTAATATTCATTTTATCAAATAAAAAATTAGTTTTCTAGAAAAGTTATTAAATACAACTTAATTTAGTGTTTCATATTTCGAGATCAAATATCCAAATCCAAATATATTTCTCAACTTTTCAAATTAGTCTTTGGTTAAATAACATTTTAATTTTTACTTGGTTTTCAATATAAGATGATAACATTTTTTTTTCTTCTAAAATTAGTAGGTTTTCTTTTTGTATAACCTTCCATAATATCTTTTTTCCTTAGATTTTATTCAATCATTTTTTCTTGTGCATTTCTATTTTTATTATAGTTTGATTAAATAAAAAATTAATTCTAAGAGACAATTAATAAACACAACTAGGTCTACAATCTGTATCACAAGATCAAATACCTTGAAGTACATTTATTTTTTAATTTTTCAGTTTAATTTTTGGTTATCATTAACAAATTTTTTTTTTTATTGACACATGTTAAATGCATATATTACCTTTTCGATCTGTATTTTTTCTGTGTCAACAAGCATGTTAAAAAAACCTACACATTCTTTTTTGCATTGAAAGCGGGATAGATAGCTAGTTACAACCTTTTATAAAACACGCCCAAGTATTCTGGAGCTATACCATTTTTGTTCGTATCAATTTCTTATCTAGTTCGGGATTCTACAAAATTGACTAAAAGAGGCCAGCATCGCAGCTGGCTCTTAAATTATATTTCCATGAAGAAAGACCTTAACTACAACTTCGAGTCAAAGGGAGCTCCTACTGCTGCAATTCCCACAAACAAATCATTGGCAAAATCAAACACCTCTCTAGAAGAGGAAATAATAGAGAAAGGATGATGAATGCAATCAGCTATTAAAAATGTTTGCAAATCATAATTTGAAATAGTTTAGGTCATATCTACCTGAGCACATGTATCCCATGAACAACCCAAATGTACAAGTGATCCTCAAGTTTCATGAAAAGTGAGAATTATTCTGGCAAACGCAAGCTCTAGCAGGAAAAGTTAAAAACCTACTCAAAGCACATATTGCACAATAATAACATATAGCTCCTCTGTATTGTACGCTCTTCTGAATCACAGAAACAGCTCTCACAACAGTAGAAAACCCCTCTGAATTTATTTCTGAACGTAAAATATGATCATTTCATTTCAAATTGCTTTATTCTGTATTTTCAGGCACAAGTAACAAAAATAAATGGAAACGAGGATATGAATGATAACCACCTACATCGGCAAATGATGAATTATAGCAATGTGTGATCTACCACTACTCCTCTTAACACTTACATATATATACAAGAAAAAAAATGATTACTACATCATCTTTTAAATCGAGATCCCTTGTTCAATCTACCCTACCATTATTCTTTCCATCCCATATAGAAGCCAGAAGAACAGAGACATCCAAAAAAGAACAGCTAAGAAGATCTGAACACGATCCTGCAACTGAGAGAGAGTTGCTGCAATGCAATAAATTTCATAAGAGCCCGAGCAAATAAATAGTAATCAACTAAATTATTACTTTCTTCTCTAGAGAGATAGATTAACAGGTTGAATTTACCAACCTAAACAATCAAGTAATATAGCAATCACCAACAAATTCTCGATATCAAGAATATTAAGCAGGATCAAACGTGCCCTGACCATCCAAAAACTCATCACCACCACACAACTTCGGGAACAAGCTCTAGGGAACCACAAGTGGCACATATGGTCTCACGAGATGGGAAACCTAACAGATAGTGTATTGGAAGCACTAATCATTACTACTCTTGATGGTAAATCCTGAACATAACTAACAAATATGAGCTACCACGCTGACTATTAAAAACTATGGAGGTGATTGAAACCTTCAATGACCATGGGTTTATTACATGTCGAAACTCTCATAGACTAAGAATACCATAACCATGAAAAAACTCTCATTTTTTTTTTTTTTTATTCATCCAAATTTCACTTGTCAAAAGGCTATTACATCCCTTTATATAGTAAAACTAGAGAACCTTGACAATATGAATAGAAAAATAAAAAAAAAAATAAAAAATTATTCACTTTTAAATAGGAAAAATAAAATTCTTAAACTGAATAAAAAAATAACTAAAAAATATTTTATTTTCTTAAAAAAGCTTTTTCCATTAGTTTCCCTAAATTGAAAGGAAATCATTTTCGAGTTCAAATCATTCACTGTTAATGGTGTGCAAAAATTAAAAAAACAAAAACATATATCCCTAGTTTGAACCCGGAATGGCCATACACCCTATTCATTCAGACCAACCCCCAACAATCAGACACCTTACCAAGACACCCTCTGAGCCCAATAGGCTAATCGTGATATTTTTAGGCCTTGACCCAATACCCTTGCACAAGCACACATCATATCTTTTGAGTTTTGGAAAGTAAGAGCAGGCACCTACCACCACCCACTAGTACACACCTACACACCACTAAACCACCCACTAGAGTTTGTGATGCACACAAATTCTCTTTGTAGAGGAGGGGCACCAACCTCTCCACCAAAAATACAGCAAAGCAACAACCTCACCATCAATGACAAAGGAAGCATCAATATTTTTCACCAATGTCAAAACAAGCACAACAACCAATAACTTAACTTTTCAAGTATTCTCCATCATTACACTACTCTCCACGAGGTAAACTACTGTGATCAAGATCTATAAATACATTAAATCACCAGGTAAACATAAACATTTAGGCCATCCAAGTCATTTCAAAAACTTTATATACCAATTCATTCAATCACACACTCCCAACTATCTTCATTCTATTTCTCTTTCTCCTTTACATTATTTTCACCTCCAATATTTGCTAACTTAAGCATTGGAAGGTCATTTGTTTTTACATAAATTAGTAAACCTAGAGACAACCTACATTCAAGCTCATATAGTTCAGCCAATCCAATCCTGAAGTTTCCACAACCTTATCACAACCTTATCAACAAGGCAAAACCTCATTGGTCACGAACCATCCTCCATCAAGAAAACTTCCAATACATCATTCTTCAGACAAAACCTCATTAGTAGAAAACTTTCTTTCTCTACCATGAACGTGGTCCTCTGCGAACTCCAACCATAGTGATTCAATAACATATTAGAAATTGTTGGGCCCAGATAACAACTAACGCAAACGAAAGATAATCGGGTTTTGTTAAAGGTCAAAACCCTTAAAGACTAACAAGGTTTGTTACAAGTCAAAACCCTCAATAACTATGGAGAGACTCCTAAAATACTTAATGTTTTGTTCATCCAAGTCTCACTTGCTAAAAAGTGATCACATTTCTTTATTTAGGAAAAATAGAAAACCCTAACAATACTGAATGAAAAAAAATAAAAAATAAAAAAACTCTTCCATTTAAGTAGGAAAAAATAAAATTCTTAAACTAAATAAAAATAACTAAGAAAAATATTTATTTTTCAAAAAAGCATCTACATCACTTGCCAACACTCTCTCAAAGCATTATGATATAACCAAATTGTGTATCTGAGAGTAAATTTAGGAGCGTACCATAACATTCTCAAACAACACATTAAAGGATCGTATCCAAATTCTCCATTCATGAATCCCTAAATCCGAAAATCATCCTTTTTCTAGCTAATAACAATTCTCGCAAACCTTACAAATCATTTGGAAACTCCATTTGTTAAATTAACATGGGAAACACATTGACAAGACCAAGTCCAAGTCCAAGAAGATGTTTGGACACGTTAAACGACTTTTTTTAATGAAAAAAGACAACTTTTGATTTGAACAAGGGTAACATTTTATCAGTGTTCTACAGGCCTTATTCCTTAGGACATTAGTTGGCTAGTGGCAACCAAGGTAAGGAACAACCCAAATTAAATCCAAAAGATGTTGTTCGAGATTTTTCTTTATTTTAATCATTATTTTTTTATTCCTTTTCTTAGTTAGGTTTTAGAATTTTAATTTGATTTGGTGTTGATTAGCCAGTTCAATTTAGCCACTAATGTTTCTCAAGACTTAAGGTTACAACCCTATATTGTAAACTAAAAAAGTTTTGAATAAAATTCTAAATAATCAATCTTCTATTTTTTTTCTTTTTTAGTTTACATATAGGGTTGTAACCTTAAGTCTTGAGAAACATTAGTTCTTTCTTCCAATATACACTGTGTCAATTAGTATCATAGCAGGTTGACATGTTCAATGGACAGAAATGTTGACAACATCTTCCCACCCTACGATGAAGGAGTGGTGGCCATCTAGGGCATTGGACTGTGATAGTTTGAAAGCTAGCACAGAGAACCCCATTGCAAAGATTTGATAACAGAAATGTTGACAACATCTTCCCACCCTACGATGAAGGAGTGGTGGCCATCTGGGGCATTGGACTGTGATAGTTTGAAAGCTAGCATAGAGAACCCCATTGCAAAGATTTGATCAATTAGATCAACTACCAAAGGGAGATGCAAACAAGGTTGTGATGAGGATAGGAATGTGCCTAGAGACTTACCTCAGGACAAAACAAACCCAAAATCTATTCCTACAAACCAATACAGGCATCATGACTATATGGAGAGTGGTGTTTATGACGGGAAAAGCATTGAAGGCTTAACTCACAATCAACTTTTTTGTAGACGTGTTCCTAATTGCGATGAAATTCCTTTATTTGATGGGGATTTTTTAAAATAAAAGATTTTTAGATGGTTGTCAAAGTTAAAAGCATGTTTTCCTATTGAAGAAAACTCCTAGTTATTAGAAGGTAGGATTTGCAATACATAAACTTGCTTATGAAGCCAAAGATTGGTGGTCCTATATTCTAGATGATAGAGTTTGTGTTGGCAAGCTTGTAATTCCATTATGGCAAACAATGAAAAAATTATTAACTTTGAAGTTTGTGCAAGATGATCACAAAAAGATTTTTATACAAGGCCTTCAAGCAAATAAATTGTTATTACTTGCTTTTTGTTCAACTTTCTCAAAATATTAAAGAGGAAAAATGTAGAGGAGAGCTATTACAAACCCACAAAGGATGCCTTGCAAAAAGAGAAAAGCTTACATAGCTAATAGTAACTAATTAGGTGGCAATGGAAAACCAGAATGAGAAAATAGTTGATGCAATTAAAACCATCATAACAAAGTTGCGAATGGAGAGTTAACCATGCAGGTTAAACTATAGGTCATGGAGGAAAAGGGGAATGCTAAGAATTGTGACCAAGATAACCCTTGATGAAAGAAACAACTAATGAAAGCCACCAAAATATATGATCTAAAGACTAAAGTTGAAAATCTTTTAGTTCTAATGGGCAAAACATTGCAAGATATTAATGCCTAGAAATTAAAAACTCATAAAGCACGAATTCTGGATCTTAAGAAGAAACATGACAACCAAATTCAGCTTTCAAAGCAAAAACAAAAAAAAAAAGTGATGAAGCTCAAGAAATCAACAAGGCAACAATCAATGATGTTGAAGAAGAGCATGGATTGGTAGAGGTCCATAAACCATCTCTTCGCAAATGAAAGTCATCGATTGATGCCAAGTCAAAGGATGAAATATCATTAAACTAAATACAATGGTAATATTTGAAGTATCTATTATTTTGGAATGGAAGAGTTCATTTTTTTACCGTGAACTCGAGAATGAGTTTTTCTCAAGTGAAGAAGCTTGAAATGAGATGCGTATTGACAAGTCCAAGTCCAAGAAGAAGTCTTGACGCATCAAGTGACCTTTCTAATGAAAACAGACATAATTTTTTTATGTGAGCGTTAGATCAAACTGAAAATTTTGCTAGTGTTATACAGACTCTGTTTCCTATGGAGTTGGCTGGCCACGGTCAAGAACCTGCCCAAATTAGGCCCAGAAGATATTTGGGATTTTTCTTTATTTTCCTAATTATTTTTGAATTCCTTTCCTAGTTAGGTTTCAGATTTTCACTTGATTTAGTTTTAATTAGCTAGGTCAGTTTAGGCATTATTTAAATAACTTTGTAGCTTATTTTTTCAGAATAGAGTTAAGATTGTTTATTCAAAAAATTTATTCAGGACTTTTCAGTTGAGAAATTAGGACAGTGATATTAGGGCTTGAGAAACACTAGTTCTTTCGGTGCGTAACAAATAATAAGTGATCTTATAAGGGTTTAGTCAAACATCAATCCCAGTTGCCAAACAGGCCCCTAGAGCTGCTACAATCCTTGGATCATTTCAACTAACATTAAGTCACATATTCACAGCTAAAAAGAAATATTCTCAGTTGTAAAAACACATATTCTAGCATTTAATTTAAGCAGGCAAAATGGTTCAACAAGCTCAAAATTCACAACCATATATAATGATGATGATGATATAGTTTGATTCAGAATCGGAACCTTGGGGGTCTTTTCCGGGAGGAGGGTCGGACTGAGGCGGCGGTAGGGGAGGTAACGCGGCGTGGCAACGGCGGAGCCGAGTGGTGGGACTCGTGCAGGGCGGCGAAGGAGGGAGTGAGAGACGCAGGGAATGGATAGAGAAAGGGAGAGGAGAGGGGTTTTGGGTTGGAAATGGTAGTGGTTTAGGGTATGCGGATGAAGGAGAGAAAATGGCCATTTCTGAACTGGAGGAAAATCAAAAGACCACTCTTCTTTGCCTCTTTATTTTTGTAAATATTTCTGTCTTCAAAATTATCGCTAGATCATATGATTTTTGGGCTGAAATAGAAATGGATTTGTGAGCCGAATTTAACTGAAATTTATTATTATCTCCACTTTCGTTTTTCTTTTTCTTATTTCTTACGATATCTTTTAAAAATAACAAGTCATATCATATCATCTCTTTTGATTTTACTTTTCAATATTACTCTTATTTTCTTTTTAAAATGAAAGTATTCATCAAATTGATTAATTTAAATTTATTACCGACAAATAATATCTGGATTTATACAAAGTAATTATTTCATAAAGTATCACAATAAAATCTTTCTTGATTACTTATAATATATCATTTTTTTAGGTAAAATAGATTTTTAATCCACTATTGTAACGAAATCACTAACAAACCAATCAAAAATTTATTAATTGCTTTCTTAAAAATTAATTTTTTTAAGATTAAAAAATTCGTTCCTTCCTAACTAACTAGCAATGACAAAAATACAATAGTTAATGGTAAAATTGCTTGCAATCACATTTAACATGACTTGCAAACAAAATTAACAAAATTTAAATGTATATAAGTTCCTTTAGTTTTTTTCTTGTTAATTAAAAATAAATTTGACAAGATCAAAATATAATAATAGAACATGATTATTTTAATTTTTTTATATATTTTTTATTTTAATAAATTTTAGAGTATTAAAGGTCTTAATGAATCATTTTTAATCACAAATCAAATAGTGACTTAATATGTCTTATAATCATTTTTTTTTGTTATTTTGGAGTATAAAAAACTAATTTTCCGGTATCTTTTCATTTTAAAAGGGATTTTTTATCTAATATTTATATGACATGTCTTGGGAATTTAATCAATTTTGAAAAAAAATTTGAATAAAATTATCTTTGTATTTCCAATTATGAATAAAAATAAAATTTCAAATATTACTTTCTCATAAACATTTATTGATTTCAAGACTTATAAGATAAGGAAAAAAGATGCAATGTAAATCCTAAACATAAAAAAAAAAAAAAAAAAAAACAACAAGGTTTTAAACAACAAGGTAATATAATTGTACTTGCAAGATTAGAGCACTCATTTCTTGATAGTCCATGGATTTATTTTATCAAATGCCAAACAACACCTCTCTATTAATCAGTTAATTGCATGATTCACTTAACATGTACCTTGATTGTCTTCATCATCTGCCTTAAACATTTTGGTGATTATAATATTTTTGAAACTCAAACGATAACAATCCACACCTAATCAAATTGTTAACTTGCTTCTCGACCTTTGGAGATGATCAATAGAATGACCTAAGGCTCTTGCATGATACTTAATTTTAGCATTTTTATTATACCATTTAGGAAAATATGGTTAGATGGGTTTAAGTGGTAGAGATACTATTTGATAATCATTATAGGGTGTTAATAAATGTTAACGAGAGGAACTTGGAAGGGAGATGATTGTTCATTGTTTTTTCTTTTATGGTTTAGACCTTCTGTATGATGTTTAGGCCACAGTAAAGATGGTGAAGGCTTTTGACTTTTATGGTAGAATGTAGCTTGTTGTGAGGGTGAAAGGGATGCACTAGTGTTTACAAATTGAGGTATTTTGATGAGAAAAAATTAGGAATAGTATGACTAAGGTTTTTAGCCTTTTATTAACTTGCATGTTCATTTCAATTGTATTTTCTTCAAAACTTTCTAGTTGCATTATCATATTTTGCATCTTCTCTTCTTTTAACTTTTTTTTAAAAAACTTGTCATTAACAAATTTTTGAACAAATAATAAAAATTAAATATAGTTGACAATTGGGTTAAGACAACAAATCTTGAAGTTTAGGGATAAAATTATCAGATTTGAGAATAAATTGGTCAGAAATTGAAGAATTAATAAATTTGGAAATTTACTTAAAATTTGGATTATTTTAATTAATGAAATTATAAGAATTAATAAGTTTGTGGACTTAATTAAACTTTGATTTAATTAATTAAATAAATTCAGGGACTTAATTGAAATTTATCCAAAAGGGGCAAAATTAAAAGAATTAATTAAGGACCAAATTGAATAATCCAGGAATTAAAGACTGTCTTGTAAACAGTATACCAATTTAGGGATTTAATTGAAATTAATCAAAAAGGGGCAAAATTAAAAGAAATTTTTTATTTGCTTAGGGGTCCAATTGAGAAATTTTCAAGGTTCAGGGGTCAAATTGACAATGTTCATGGCTGTTTGAAAACAGCGCCGTTGCTGGGAACAACTGCGTTCGTCTTCTCCATCCCAGTTCAGTAGGCTGAAGATCTGCAACAAACTTGATCTGATCGTGGACCACGATCCCTCTCATGATTTGAATAAAAGTCTTGCAAAGATGGGTTTGATGGGGCTATAAAAAAAGGAAACCAAACGCAAAGAAAGAGGCGGGGAGGCAGCATAAAAGAGGAGAGAAACCCAGAAAAATAACAAAAAAAGAGAAACCCAGAAAAACAGAGCAAACAAAAACATACACAGAGAGAAGGAGAGGAAGGGAATCCAGTATACATAGAGAATTGTTCCCGCTATTGCCTTCATCTCTGCAGACGTCCCTGCATAAGAAAACCCGATACAAAAACCCAGAAAAAAATCGCCGGAACAACGCAAACACAACCCAAAAATACAGAACCAAGGCTGAAGATTCAACCCAGAAAGATAGAGTCAAGAACCAATAAAACGCAAGCCACAAACAGAGCAAAGAACGAGACCCAATTTTGAAAAGAGAAGCCAGCAACGTCCTCTGTTCTTCATCGCAAGGACTGAGAAAACAAAAAGAAAAGGAACACCAGACGAACGGAGGGGAAGAGACTGAGAGGAGGAGGAAGAGAGTATTCTCCGGGCTCGAATTGTTGTTGTCGCCTGCGCCTTCAAATCGCCAGGTAAGGCTTTCTTTTTTTTTTTCTTCGTTTCTGCACATTTTTTAGAAGTAAGAACAGGGGCGAAGGTAATTTAATTACCTTCGCCCTGTGCAGCGCACGCATGGTTTGAACCACACGTGCCTGCAGCCCAGCCGGGCCACTGGCTTGGGCTAGTGGCCTGGCCAGGCTAGCTGGGCCAAGCCCAGCCCATGTGGGCTGAGCTGGGCCCAGCCCCCAAAAAACGTATGCTGGGCTGGGTCTAGCCCAGCCCAGCAAAAAAAAAAATAATAATAATAAAAAATGCATATGCATGAATAAAAATAATGTAAATTTATTGGTTTATTCACTGACGTCAGAGTCAGGAATAAAAACACTGGTTTAAATTTATATTTTTTTTATTCGTTGCCTTTTATTTAGCTAAAAAAAAATAAAAAAATATATGTGCATGCGTAAAAATAAATTCATTGTTATTTATTTATTCACTAACGCCAGAGTTAGGAATAAAAAAAATATTGATTTAATTTATTTTCTAGCTACGTAATATTTACCAACGCCAGAGTTGGAAATATTCGTAGTTGAATATTCACTGACGCCAGAGTCAGGAATATTATAAGAAAATTAACATAGCATAAATTAATAAACATTTAGCAATTTAAGACGAAACTAGCAATGCAGCCTGCCTCAGGCAGGACGTTTAAGGGGTGATAATATCTTCCCTTTTACGTAATCAGTCCCGAACCATAGAATCTCTACTGACCAGTTAGGGTTCCTAGTGACCATAATACTAGGTGGCGACTCCTTAAACAAGAATATTCCCATCAAAGAACATGATGCCAGAAATCCGTTCTTTTCAAAGATTTAAAGAAATTTTTAAGGCCGCTGCGATGTCGGGTGCGACAGAATGACGACTCCACTGGGGACTAATGGACTAAGCTTTGCCTTTTGTTTATCAATTGCTATAATGTTTGTTATGTTATGTTTATTTGTTTATTTTTCTTGCATTTACTGCTTTAGCATGCATCATTGTTTATATTGTCATGCAACACGTTAAGAGCACACACCTGAAAATCTAGGATAAGTGGAAAAGTAACGGTACCCCAACGACTTTAGCCTGGGTAAGACTCGTGAAACCATCCAACTCTCGTTTGATTGTTTACTTGGAAGTGGTTGATATGCCAAACTGATATTACTCAGGGCCTCTATTTTCACACTACTTGTAAGCCTCATATCGACCTTTCATGGACGATCACTGAGCACGCGAGAGACCCTTTGAAACTAGATAATGACCAACCCTTTGATGCACTCAACAATTAGGATCTTCCTATTAGGTTGTCATCCCGTGAAGGACGTGTCTGCATTCCATACGTATTTTTAACTGAATCAACATTTTTGCATAAATTGCATGATTTACATTTACAGGTTGAAATATAGGTTCCCATTTGAAACCTACATATAATAAACCCTTTCGAGAAAGGACAAATGGAAAACAAAGAAAGAGCCTAGTTGGAAGCCCAACATCAAAAAGAGGTGGACAATCTTAAAGAAGAAGTCGCAAGGCTTACTAGTCTACTCGAGCAGGCCTCGAGAGATAAATCCGAAAAAGCAACACTTACAGCTCAGCCTGAACCTATGCTTGTAAATCCCTTCAATCTACAGAATCTGGGGGCAAAATGGGTTTGTCGTTTGATTTTTCAACAAGCCATGCATTTTCATCCAGCATACCCCACGAGAATGTCGTTTACCATTGATTCTACAGAGAATGAATCTCAAAAGGGCAAAATGGTAAAAGAAGATGAGCTGAACAAATTCATTGCCCTAGAACAAAGGATGAGGGCATTTGAGGGAATTCACCTATATGATCCTATAAAGGCTGCTGAGATGTGTTTGGTGCCCAACGTAGTCATTCCAAAAAAATTTAGAGTGCCAAAATTTGTTAAATATACGGGAACTCAATGCCCTATAACTCATCTCAAAGCATACTGCAACAAAATGGCTGAGGTGGTTCATGATGAGAAACTACTGATTCATTTCTTTCAAGACAGTCTGAGTAATGTTGCCCTCACTTGGTATATGCGGTTGGACAATACTAAGGTTAAAAAATGGAAGGATTTAGTTGATGCCTTCATGAGGCAATATAAGTTCAATATCGACGTGGGACCTGATCGTTTAAGCTTGCAAGCTATAGAGAAGAACAACAAGGAGTCCATAAGAGAATATGCCCAGAGATGGAGCGAGGTAGCTGCACAAGTTAATCCTCCCATGTTGAAAAAAGAGATGATTAGTTTATTTTCCAATACATTTAAAGCTCCGTACTTTGAATACTTGGTTAGAAGCTCTGCATAACATTTCACTGACCTGGTTATTATAGCTGAGAGGATTGAACAAGCCATTGGGTTAGGTAAGATTGCTAACCCGACTAAGAAGAACGGTTTCACTAAAGGTGGTTGCCAAGACACTTATCATTTCTATAGCTAATTGCTTCGCATCGACTCCTAGAAATCAACTATCTTGAAGATAAAGCTATGGTGATATTAGGTCGAGAATGACCTACATTTGATTTCAATTTACTGTTGAAAAGATGCTTTTTTCGAGGAGAATGAATGATTGAAATATTCCAGAAATTCCAATCAATGATCGTTAAATGTTTAGCCTTTTTATATGTTATCATACCAGTATTTATAGCCCAAGATGTTGTCATAAGTTCTTTCTTGTTGAACTTATTTTCTAAAGTTTCAATGAAAATAATGAGTTGGTCATTCAATCGTGTTTATGATTAATATTATTCATTTTTTCTGAGAAAGTTTTCTTATAAAGATTCACAAATACTTCTTTGAAGCCTTGTGCAATCTCATAGACACAATTCATCTCTTTACCAAGAAATCAGTTTCCCTATTAGAGTTTTGAAAAAAATTGATCTGGCATTTTGATTTCAAAAAATAATTTGATGTTTATTCAAAAACGATATTTTTGACATTCTACTTTTAGAATGACAATTGAATCAAACAACTCCATCATTGAGGTGACTAAATTATAAAAAACAATTGTGAAAAAAAAAAAAGAATAAACACCCTTACCCCCATTACTCTTGAATCATGTGTTTTTTAAATGTATGAATAATGGTATGTAGTGAACTTGTTGCTCATAACTTATGAAATGCATATTTGCAAAGAATAAACCATCACACTATACGAGGTCAAAGTTTATTGATCATAGATGCTTGCGCTTGAAATGAGGAAAGGCCATCTTTGTTATTCATTTCACGTTCTAAAATAAGTACATCCCTTGCAAACCCTTTTTGAGCCTGAATAATTTTTCTTTCATAAAAAATCCCGACTAAGATCACACCCTACACTGGGGGCAAGTGAAATTTCAATGATCAAGAAGGATGATAAAGCCGTGAGAAAGCCAAAAGGCAAAAGAGCCCAAGAAACTCAAATGCTAAGGATAAGGCCCATATAAAAAAAAAAGGGCAAGTGAAATTTCAATGATCAAGAAAGAGGATAAAGCCGTGAGAAAGCCAAAAGGCAAAAGAGCCCAAGAAACTCAAATGCTAGGGGGCATGCCCAAATCACAAGAAAAAGTGATAACCAAGATAAAGTGAGTATGCTCTAGCAAAGCAATAAAAAAGAAAAAAAAGGGGCAAATCAAAGAAGAGCGGCAAAAGAACTATGAATGACGTCAAGAGTCAAACTATTGATAGTGATCTTCAGTCTTTGGAACCCTGAAACACTCTTTGAGCCTTATAAATCCTTTTCTTTCATAGCCAAAAACCACATCCTACGTTACGTGCCTGTAGAAGTCCTTTCTAATCAAGCAAGCAAGCAATCTAGAACAATAAACAATGCTCTCAAAATGCAAAGATACTTTTTCATAAGATTCATGACATCAAGAATAAACTACTCATTATTATTCATGCTAATAAAAATAAATGTTAAAAAAAGAGACAAGTTTTTCTCTTACAAAACCTCGAGCTTTTTCTCGAGCCCTTCACTTCGAAACAAAAGGTCATCTCATGACATATTTCACCGAAGACCTCATTACCAAACACAAGAGCAAATAATCTCTTTTCCAAGAAAGAAAATAACCAAGGAGTTGCAAGATTTCAAAAGCAAATTATTTTAGACTCACATCGAAATAAATTTTGTTTTCAAAATGCAAGATCAAGATTTCAAGATTCATTCTAGACTCGTATTCCTTCACCAAATGAGAGAATGACCTCTTAAAATCATTATTCATCTAAGTCAGTGACATAGCACACTTGGGGGCAATGACCAGTACAAGGGGATAACATTGTGTTTAAGGAAAATCTATCATCCCTTACAACAAGACAAGGGGGCATTTTGCTTTACAAAAGACAGCTCGATCCTTTCAGCAAGTGATACCGAATGTTTTTTAGCAGTGAGACGAGGGGTAATGAATAATCCTTTCAAATTATTTGACGAATCAGAAAATCTCTAGCAAGCAAGTGGGTCACGATGGGCACCACAAATGCTGAGTTGTGCAAACAAATTTGGAAATAGACTTACATGGGCCAACTCGAGTGGGCTAGAAAGCTAAACGACAAAGATGACTCAAATCAGTTAGCAAGATCTCACCAATCAATCAACAAGAATACTATGAAGAAATGGGGGCCTATATTTCAAATCAGGTAAAGATGCATGCATATCATTTAACTTTGAGACATTGGACAATGAGTTTTTGCAAAATTTCATATGAGAAAATTCCAAACGAAATCCATCAAGTGGAAGGCCAACTTGAAATGGCCAAAGATCAAAATTGCTGTTGAAAATTTTTTCATTTTTGAGAATTTTTCAACTTGGGCAGGCCGCCCATGAGAATTAGGCCACAAAAAAAAAAATCTCTGTATTTTTCCACCACTTTTCAGCCTCAACCATCATAGGTAGTGTGCATTTCATATCCTACCTCCATTCGAGCGCGCTTTCGAGCTCTCGTTAGAGCTCTTTTCGAGCGTGCCTTCGAGCCCTCGACCATCAAAGGTAGTGCATTTTCTATCCTACCTCCATTCGAGCGCGCCTTCGAGCCCTCGTCTTACATTCGAGCGCGCCTTCGAGCCCTCGTCTTATTTATTTTCGAGAGCGCCTTCGAGCCCTCGACCATCAAAGGTAGTGCATTTCCTATCCTACCTCCATTCGAGCGCGCCTTCGAGCCCTCGTTTGAGTTCTTTCCGAGTGCGCCTTCGAGCCCTCGACCATCAAAGGTAGTCTTATAAAAAAAAAACTTGTATTTTTCCACTGGGCAGGTAACCTATTACAATGTGACCAACTGGGCAGGTAACCCATTACAATGTGACCATCTGGGTTGGTAACCCATTACAATATACCAACTGGGCAGGTAACCCATTACAATGTGACCAACTGGGCAGGTAACCCATTACAATGTGACCATCTGGGCTGGTAACCCATTACAATTTACCAACTGGGCAGGTAACCCATTACAATGTGACCACCTGGGCTGGTAACCCATTACAATTTACCACCTGGGCCGGTAACCCATTACATTGTGATCATTTGGGTCGGTAACCCATTACAATATACCATCCTATACTGAGCAGGTAACCCATTACAATGTGACCATCTGGGTTGGTAACCCATTACAATATACCATCCTATACTGGGCAGGTAACCCATTACAATGTGACCATCTGGGCCGGTAACCCATTACAATATACCATCACAAAAAAAAAATGAAAAGAAAAAAGAAAAAATAGGCTGTCTTCCAAATGACTTGTTTTCTCTATAAAAGTCATATGTCAATCTCTGGTTTTTGAAGTTTTCAAGACTCTAAAAAAGAGACAAAAGTTCTTTCTGTATCTAATTTTCTTTATAAATTTACTACACAAAGCTAAAAGAAAATGAAATTTTCTAATATCATTGCATAGTAAATATTATAAAGAGGGGGCAACTGTCATAACCAAATTTTTGAACAAATAATAAAAATTAAATATAGTTGACAATTGGGTTAAGACAACAAATCTTGAAGTTTAGGGATAAAGTTATCAGATTTGAGAATAAATTGGTCAGAAATTGAAGAATTAATAAGTTTGGAAATTTACTTAAAATTTGGATTATTTTAATTAATGAAATTATAAGAATTAATAAGTTTGTGGACTTAATTAAACTTTGATTTAATTAATTAAATAAATTCAGGGACTTAATTGAAATTTATCCAAAAGGGGCAAAATTAAAAGAATTAATTAAGGACCAAATTGAATAATCCAGGAATTAAGGACTGTTTTGTAAACAGTATACCAATTTAGGGATTTAATTGAAATTAATCAAAAAGGGGCAAAATTAAAAGAAATTTTTTATTTGCTCAGGGGTCCAATTGAGAAATTTTCAAGGTTCAGGGGTCAAATTGAAAATGTTCATGGCTGTTTGAAAACAGCGCCGTTGCTGGGAACAGCTGCGTTCGTCTTCTCCATCCCGGTTCAGTAGGCTGAAGATCTGCAACAAACTTGATCTGATCGTGGACCACGATCCCTCTCATGATTTGAATAAAAGTCTTGCAAAGATGGGTTTGATGGGGCTATAAAAAGAGGAAACCAAACGCAAAGAAAGAGGCGGGGAGGCAGCATAAAAGAGGAGAGAAACCCAGAAAAATAACAAAAAAAGAGAAACCCAGAAAAACAGAGCAAACAAAAACATACACAGAAAGAATGAGAGGAAGGGAATCCAGTATACACAGAGAATTGTTCCCGCTATTGCCTTCATCTCTGCAGACGTCCCTGCATAAGAAAACCCGATACAAAAACCCAGAAAAAAATCGCCGGAACAACGCAAACACAACCCAAAAATACAGAACCAAGGCTGAAGATTCAACCCAGAAAGATAGAGTCAAGAACCAATAAAACGCAAGCCACAAACAGAGCAAAGAACGAGACCCAATTTTGAAAGGAGAAGCCAGCAACGTCCTCTGTTCTTCATCGCAAGGACTGAGAAAACAAAAAGAAAAGGAACACCAGACGAACGGAGGGGAAGAGACTGAGAGGAGGAGGAAAAGAGTATTCTCCAGGCTCGAATTGTTGTTGTCGCCTGCGCCTTCGAATCGCCAGGTAAGGCTTTCTTTTTTTTTTTTTCTTTGTTTCTGCACATTTTTTAGAAGTAAGAACAGGGGCGAAGGAAATTTAATTACCTTTGCCCTGTGCAGCGCACGCATGGTCTGAACCACACGTGCCTGCAGCCAAGCCGGGCCACTGGCTTGGGCCAGTGGCCTGGCCAGGCTAGCTGGGCTGGGCCCAGCCCCCAAAAAACGTATGCTGCGCTGGGTCTAGCCCAGCCCAGCCCAAAAAAAAATAATAAAAAAATAAAATAAAAAAATAAAAAATGCATATGCATGAATAAAAATAATGTAAATTTATTGGTTTATTCACTGACGCCAGAGTCAGGAATAAAAGCACCGGTTTAAATTTATATTATTTTTATTCGTTGCATTTTATTTAGCTAGAAAAATAAAAAATATATGTGCATGCGTAAAAATAAATTCATTGTTATTTATTTATTCACTGGCGCCAGAGTCAGGAATAAAAAAAATATTGATTTAATTTATTTTCCAGCTACGTAATATTTACCAACGCCAGAGTTAGAAATATTCGTAGTTGAATATTCACTGACGCCAGAGTCAGGAATATTATAAGCAAATTAACATAGCATAAATTAATAAACATTTAGCAATTTAAGATGAAACTAGCAATGCAGCCTGCCTCAGGCAGGACGTTTAAGGGGTGATAATATCTTCCCTTTTACGTGATCAGTCCCGAACCATAGAATCTCTGCTGACCAAAGTTTAAATAACACACACACCAAATTAAAATTAAAATTACAAAGCATTGCCTTCAAAAGGGCTTAAAAAACAACAAATAACATTGCCATAAAAAATAAAATACTTCATGCAAAAAATATAAATCTTCATTGTGCACATCATCTCAATCAAAAAACACATCAAGATGACAAGAACATTTCACTTTGATTCCGTAATACCATTGACATCAAAACCTAAAAATCAAGATCTAAAATTATAACATGATAAAATAAATTAGAATATGTAAAAATAAAAAGTAGTATTTTACCATCAAAGTAACTTTGAACTAATTATCATCTGTTACTAAATGTAACTTTCCATAAAATTCTACAAAATAAAAAATTAGACATGTTAGATGATTGCAAACAATTTAATTAATAAATAACAAAATAAAAGGTGCAAGTTTCTAAAATAAATTACCTGACTCAAGGTTTTCGTAGATTTCAAGATCATTTATCAAGCTTTTAATATCAGTTGGAATTGATCCATGATGCAACCAATTTTGACAACAAATCAGTGCTTGAACAGTTGCTGGAGATAGGGAACTTCGAAAGTGATCAAGTACATGACCACCTGTGCTAAATGCTGATTCAGAAGTCACTGTGGATATAGGAATAGCCAAAACATGTTATGCAACCTTTGAAAGTGTCTTATATTTCAAAGCATTACTTTTCCACCAACCCAAAATATCTAACTTATCATCATTAGGATCCTTACAACCTTCAATCAAATACCTCCCAACCTTATTTTTATTTACACACTATCCACCTCCAGCAAATATCTTTTGAATCAAGCCAAAATATTAACATCTACCTCCACATCATCAATAGCATTAACATCCTGTTTATGCCTTTTATTATCCACCATTTCATCAATTTTCAAATAAAACTCATACAAGCTCACCAAAGTATCTTTCACCTTATTTGTTAGCAATTGTGCTTTGTCATAATCATACAAATCACCAAAGCAAAATTTCTCATATTTCAACTTCAAACGTGGATCTAAGACATTAGCCACATATAACAAAAAAATCTAATTTACTTCACAACCCCAATACTACTCAAACTTTAATATCATATTCATCGCCAATCCACTTAAAATACTATCTTTACTTTTACACAATTGCAACAAGTTTGTATGCATGTAAATCAATTCATTGAAGAAAGAATTTGTTGTGACATGCAATGAGCCAGAAAATCTCAATGTAACCATATAAAAGATCTTTAAGAACTTAACCAAAGTTCTTGCATTTTCCCAATCCTCCAAACCATGTGGCCCTACGTTTTTTTTATTCCCCTTTAAATCAACCTCCAAAAAGTAACTCATATACCTAGGATTTGAAGTTGGAAAAAGTGGTTGATGTTGGTGTAGTGCCCGTGGATGAAGCATTTTCAATTTAAGTAGTTTCTATCTGTTATTACATAATGAAAATATATTAAAAAGCAATAATTTATAATAGATTAACAATAGTATGACATGCATAAGTTCAATTGTACTTTTAAATATTATTTTCACAAGTTAAGTTCTTTTATTTTGGTTGATATGTTGTAAAAAAAAGTATGTTATCGAGTATATATATATATATATATATATATATATATATATATATATACTGAGATTGTATTATGTTGTAATATATATAAACATTATTCTCTTTTCATAAAATAAAAAAAAATCAGATTTTAGAATTGATAAATTAAAATCAACCGAACCCCCCCCTTTTTTAACACAGATAATAAAAATTATTCTCTATTTTTTTAGCACACAGCACACCATAATAATGGATTAGCATTTAACAATGATATTTAAAACAAATATAATAACATTTTTTTCTCACACAAACACACCATTATTCTATGTCTTTACCCATTTTTTCTCCCTGATGTAATAACATCAGGCTCATAATACTAATTCATGGCATAAAGAGGTTTCTTTAGTAATGATCAAGTTTTACCACTACCAGTGCCAATTATTACCATTTCTTTCAGTGATGTGGTGTTAGCTAGCTTAGCTTTAGCATTTGGAACAATCAATCTATGTTTTTTATATTAAATTAACATGCAAGAGTTTGTATATTAAATTAACCCTCATTCCGATATTAATCTAAATTCCATTATTTTTTTCATTGCTGCTCATGACCTTAATAAATAATAAAACACGAATTCATTAACATATTGTCTTTCTCAGCAAATAAAAATAGTAAAACACATTGTCTCTGTCATAAATTTCTTCTTAAGTAGTTTATTAAAAAATAAACAGAATCACAGAGCATATGTTCAAAAAAAAAAAAATAGAGAGATTGACAGAAAAAAGAAATCATATCTGGTGCGACACCATTCAAGGTCGGGTGTGAGAGAGGGAGGTGACTGCCTGAATGGTTCGTTAAATCTAGAGTTGGACTCTGGAGGTTATGTGTGCCGGTGTGGTGTGTGTCCTACGATTCAAGATCGGGTGTGACCATGTGAGAGAGGGATATGGTTGACTGGTGTTCGAAGATGAAAATGGTGGCCGGTGGGAGAGGGATGTGGCTGAGTCGCTCACTAGCGTTTGAAGATGAAGATGGTGGGAGAGGGATGTGGCTGGCTGGTGTTTGAAGATGAAGAATCAAATATGGTGGGAGAGGGATGTGGCTGGCTGGTGTTTGAAGATGAAGAATCAAATATGGTGGGAGAGGGATGTGGTTGGCTGGTGTTTGAAGATGAAGAATTGAAGATGGTGAGGGCTAGTTGTGGTCCAGCAGATGAAGATGGATTGATTTCGATGTGAAATTGTGAATTGTGAGTTGAGGGAGCGACTCAGAAGCAAGGACAAGGACGGATGGAGGATGGATGCTAGGGTTAAGAAAAAAAACGTGATTTTTTTTTGTATTTATAGTACCCCTTAAACTGAACCGGTTCGGTTCGATTGGGGTTTTTCCGGTTTTCGGTTTCTGAAATCGAAACCGAACCTGTGCTAAATGTTGATTCAGAAGCCACTGTGGATATAGGAATAGCTAGAATATGTTATGCAACCTTTGAAAGTGTCTTATATTTCAAAGCATTACTTTTCCACCAACCCATAATATCTAACTTATCATCATTAGGATCCTCACAACCTTCAATCAAATACCTCTCAACCTCATTTTTATTTTCCACACTATCCACCTCCAGCAAATGTCTTTTGAATCAAGCTAAAGTGTTAACATCTACCTCCACATCATCAATAGCATTAACATCCTGTTTATGCCTATTATTATCCACCACTTCATCAATTTTCAAATAAAACTCATACAAGCTCACCAAAGTATTTTTTACCTTATTTGTTAGCAATTGTGATTTGTCATAATCATACAAATCACCAAAGCAAAATTTCACATATTTCAACTTCAAACATGGATCTAAGACATTAGCCACATATAACAAAAAATTCTGATTTTCTTCACAACCCCAATACTTCTCAAACTCTAACATCATATTCATCGTCATTCCACTTAAAATACTATCTTTACTTTTACACAATTGCAACAAGTTTGTATGCATGTAAATCAATTCATTGAAGAAAGAATTTGATGTGACATGCAATGAGTCAGAAAATCTCAATGTAACCATACAAAAGATCTTTAAGAACTTAACCAAAGTTCTTGCATTTTCCCAATCCTCCAAACCAGGTGGCCCTACGGTTTTTTTATTCCCCTTTGAATCAACCTCTAAAAAGTAATTCATATACCTAGGTTCTTTTTCACCTAACCTCACAAATACCTTTTCAAACTTTCAGCAGCTTCTAGCATAAGATAAGTTGAATTCCATCGAGTTGCAACATCTAAATACAATGATTTTTTACACTCTATATGCAACTTTTCAGCCCACTTCTTAAATGTAAGATGCCTTAACGGTGAAGATCTCACAAACCTAATGGCATTTCGAATCTTAACAACTGAAACATTAATCTCTTTCAAGCCATAACACACAATGAGGTTTACAATGTGTGCACAACATCTAACATGCAAGTGCTCATTTGACAATATATTAGTTGGCCAATCTTTCATCACATTCTTTAAATATGAAATGGTCACATTATTAGAGCTTGCATTGTCTAATGTAATGGTCAACAGTTTATCAATCCCTCACTCTAACAAACAATTCTCAATAGCTTGGCCAATTGTCTCACCCATATGATTGGAAACTTGACAAAAATTAAGAATTTGTTTATGCAAATTCCAGTCATTATCAATCCAATAAGCTGTTAAACACATATAGTTAATATTTTGGATTGATGTCCATGTATCTGTTGTCAAGCACAATCGTTGACCCCTAAGAGCTGTCCTCAATTTATCATTCTCTTCAACATAAAGTTTCAAACAATCTCTCATAATTGTAAAACGAGAAGGAATGTCAAATCTAGGTTGCATAGTCCTAGCAAACAATTTAAATCCCCGACCCTCCACAAAATTAAAAGGCAACTCATCAATTATAACCATCTTTGCTAGTGCTTGTCTACATTCATCATAATTATAACCTATTGCCTTAAGACTTCCCATATTTTGTTCTCCCAATTCACCCTTCTCTATCTTAGGTTCTAATACCAAAACCTTTTGTTTCTTATCAACCACAAAAGGGAACTTCTTGCACACTTTTAAATGACTCCACATATTACTTGTGCCATTAACAATAGTATGACATGCATAATGTTTTCCACAATAATTACATTCAACTCTAGGGGCTTTAGGATCAACATCAAGTTTTGTAAAGTGATCCCAAATTTGTGACTTTTTTCTATCATCAGCATTTCTTTTCCTAGATGCAAGAACTTGAGGTTGTTTACCTTTTGTATTTGTGGTGGATCCTGCATTGGTTGATTCTATGTTAGGTTTTGAAGTTGAAGAAGTGGTTGATGTTGGTGTAGTGCCCGTGGATGAAGCATTTTGAATTTGAGTAGTTTCTATATGTTATTACATAATGAAAATATATTAAAAACCAATAATTTATAATGGATTAACAATAGTATGACATTCATAAGTTCAACTGTACTTTTTAAATATTATTTTCACAAGTTAAGTTCTTTTATTTTGGTTGATATGTTGAAAAAAAAAGTATGTTGCCGAGTATATATATATATATAATTACATAATAACAACATAATACAATCTGAGCATATATATATATATATATATATATATATATATACTGCTATATATATTGTATTATGCTGTAATAGCATTATATATATACTGCTATATATATTGTATTATGCTGTAATAGCATTATACAATCTCAGCATATATATATAAACATTATTCTCTTTTCATAAAATTAAAAAAAAAATCAGATTTTAGAATTGATAAATTAAAATCAACCAAACCCCCCTTTTTTTTTAACACAAAATAATAAACATTATTCTCTATTTTTTTAGCACACAGCACACCATAATAATGGATTAGCATTTAGAAATGATATTTAAAACAAATATAATAACATTTTTTTCCCACACAGCACACCATTATTCTATGTCTTTACCCATTTTTTCTCCCTGATGTAATAACATCAGGCTCATAATACTAATTCACGGCACAAAGAGGTTTCTTTAGTAATGATCAAGTTTTACCACTACCAGTGCCAATTATTACCATTTCTTTTAGTGATGTGCTGTTAGCTAGCTTAGCTTTAGCATTTGGAATAATCAATCTGCGTTTTGTATATTAAATTAACATGCAAGAGTTTGTATATTAAATTAACCCTCATTCTAATATTAATCTAGATTCCATTATTTTTTCATTACTGCTCGTGACCATAATAAATAATAAAACACGAATTCATTAATATATTGTCTTTCTTAGCAAAGAAAAACAATAAAACACATTGTCTCTGTCATAAATTTCTTCTTAAGTAGTTTATTAAAAAATAAACAGAATCACAGGGCATATGTTCAAAAAAATAAATAAAGAGATTGACAGAAAAAAGAAATCATACCTGGTGTGACACGATTCAAGGTCAGGTGTGATAGAGGAAGGTGACTGCCTGATTGGTTCGCTAAATCTAGAGTTGGACTCTGGAGGTTTGGTGTGCCGGTGTGGTGTGTGTCCTAAGATTCAAGATCGGGTGTGACCGTGTGAGAGAGGGATATGGTTGACTGGTGTTCGAAGATGAAGATGGTGGCCGGTGGGAGAGGGATGTGGCTGAGTCGCTGACTGGCGTTTGAAGATGAAGATGGTGGGAGAGGGATGTGGCTGGCTGGTGTTTGAAGATGAAGAATCGAAGATGGTGGGGGCTGGTTGTGGTCCAGTAGATGAAGATGAATTGATTTCGATGTGAAATTGTGAATTGTGAGTTAAGGGAGCGACTTAGAAGCAAGGATAAGGACGACTGGAGTATGGATGCTAGGGTTAAGAAAAATAACGCGATTGTTTTTTTGTATTTATAGTACCCCTTAAACCGAACTGAATCAGTTCGGTTCAGTTGGGGTTTTTCCCGTTTCCAGTTTCTGAAACCAAAACTGAATCGAACCAAAAATTTTTGGAAAAAAATTAATCGGTTTCATTGGTTTTTTTTTCGGTTCGGTTTTTTTGATTATTTTTTTCTTGATTTTTTCGGTTTATTCGGTTTCTCGGTTTTTTTGCTCACCCCTAGGGGACATATATTTCTTCCTCTCAAGCTTAAGGCTTATTTGATATGCATATGTATAAGAAAAATATATAAATGAACATAAAAGATTGAATCGAGTATGCATATTTGTTATTGTTTGATTTTGCTATTTTATCGAGAGTAAATGGATGAACTAGATCACATTTTGTTACAACATTCTCATTAGGAACATCAAATTCACAAGAATTTTGGTCAATTCAAGGAAAATTTGTTAACAATACGAAACAAATTCTCACCAAAGATTTCTCTTATAAGAATTTATTTAAAACAATATTTAAACTCAAACTAGTTATGTAACTCATGCTCTGTTGCGAGTTGGTTAAAAAACATTTTTAGCATAAGAAAATAGAGTTCATTCATCGCAAGTGTGTCATAAAGAAGAGGAAAAACATCCGCATTGCGATTCAAAAACCTGATCAAGCTAAATATGTTGTATTAATTTTAATAAAATAATTAAAAAAGGCAATAATAGTAAAAATAAAAAAGGAAAATAATGTGAGGAATTTTTTTTTTTTAAAAGAAAACAACGTAGCTAAATTCCAAACAGGTTAAACATGGAAGGATGCGATTGTAGTGGGAAAAAAAAATCAAAGCAAAATAGGCTAGGTGTGTTGTTGGTCCTTAATGTTTGGCCCATTAAAAAAGAGATTTGGTTAGCGAGCCAAACCTCTCTAGGACATAGATGAAAAAAAAACTTTAACGTGAAAAAATTATGAAAAAAACAAAAACTCAAGTAAATACGGGTTAACATATAAAACCTGCAACCTTAAACATAAGACCTCGATAATCCTATATAAAAAAAACTAAAAAAATTAATAAAGTTAAATTCCCTAACAACATAATGATGATTATGAAATAGACAAAAGAATAATTAAAAGAAATATATGTAAAACAAACTAGAGTTAATCCATGCTAATATTTAAAACTTGTCACTCAATTTATAAGATTGAGACTAGCCTATAGAAGACAAACATGAAAAAATAATGAAACCAAATCCCCATTTTAAAAAATATCAAGGGATGAAATTGAAAAAAAATAAAAAACAAATATAAATCAAGATGTCATAACCTGATTTTTTACCCCTATTTTCTTACTCTTTTTTTTTTTTGAAAAATCCAAAGAATCCAAAACAATAGCAAAGAATAATAAAAAAAAATCCAAAAAATATATATTTTTAATGGATTTGCATCATTTTTTACATTTTCAGCGTCTTTCCAAAAGAATTAAAAAATTGAAAATTTACTTTCGATGTGTTCAATTTTTAACATGTTTATTTCAAAATATTGATCAATTTTTTTTATTGAGTAGACATTGACGTTGCCTTTTCAAAAATATCAAAATACCAAAAAAATAAGATACATAAAAAATAAAAAATATTTCAACAATGAAACCAAAGTGTAAAGAAAGAAAAATGATGGACCAAAGTGATTTTGGGTTGTTTGGTCACCGAGTTTGTTTAGGCCCCAAGCAATTAGAAGAAAAAAGACAAATTTGTTTTGCCTATAAATAGGTGATTGTACCACACAAGAAGAAGGGGAGGAATTTTAAAGGGAGACCATTACAAAAAACAAAACTAAAATAAAAAAATACTAAAAAAAAAAAAAATCATCTCCAACTTGCACATACCCATACAACACAAAAAAACCTTTACCTTTTTTTTTTACATTGAGCCACCAATCCTAAAGACCATCCAAACATTTCCCAAAACAACTACTCTCTCTTATCTCTCTAGCATAACCTTCTTTTCCTCTACGCTCGCTATTAATAGCTTTAAGCTCCTTTACCAACCTATACCAAACCCCATCCCCATCCCCCAACCGTTAGCTTTCTCGCCTTCTTACACTGTGATCGATCCATTAACACTACCAATATCACTAGCAACATAAAAATCACCATCCTCCCTTTTTCATCCAACACCTCATTTCCTTCTTATTGTCACCGCTAGCCACACCCAAACCACTAGCCCTCCATGTCCACAACAACAACCTCCACCAACTCAAACAACCAAGCTTATCACTAGCCAACAACTCTCACATGAAAAATCAAACCATGTAAACCAAATCATTTAAAGAAGGAAAAAAAAAACCCATATCTAATAAGAAAAACGTGCATCTTTCTATCCCATTTTTTTCTTCATTTTATTTTCAAGAAAACCATACCACTATCATTTTTCCTCACACCAATTCCACCGAGCACCACTAATGTTGCCTAACCATTCATCACCAGTGCAACCATAACTTAATCGTGACCAACACTTAAAAGCAACAACCTCGTCTCTTCGTTCCCTCTCCACTACCAGTAGTAGTTAACACCTCCACCGAGAGTCACATCAGCCTCCTCATTATCACCCCTAACAACATTAGCCTCACGACCTGCACACACTTCAAGTAAGAATTGATGGACAAATAGTAAGGTCACCATATGCAACAATGAATATGATATGTCAAAATATAATTTGTGTCCTATTGAGGGTTAACCTTAGTAAGATCTAGCTTAGGTAAGGTTTGGCTTAGCTGATTTATTTCTAAAAAGTTTTTTAGGTGTTCTAGATTGTTTAAATTACTAGTAGGGTAACTTGCCTCTTAACATTATGAACATGTGTAAAGAAATAATTCTACGATAGCTTATGAAAAGGTGAGTTCCATTCTAAGAGAAAGTCTAAGGGAGCATCAATGAATAAAAGTCACACTTGTCACCTGAAGCTCCTTATCTAATCCTAAAAATGGATGAACTTAGGTCTAGAGAATTTATCAGGTTTTTGTTAAGTGTGTGAAAATTTAAAAAATAATATGCATGCACATTCAATTCAACAAACTAATATAAACTCAACAATAAACAACATAAATGCATAAAATTAAACATAATAAATAAAAATATTTAGCAATAAACAACAATAGAAGCATTAAAAGAGAAAACACATGCATATATGGTTAACCTTACTCCTCAACGGAGGCGTCATGCTATTGTTACTCGATATAAATTGGAACCTTTAAAATTAAAAGGAAAGTTAGAAAAATAGAGTAGCCACTTGGTACTTAAAGAAGACTAATAATCCTAAATTATACATTGATTCCAAAGATTTAAGTAATTAGTTAGTTAAGCTTAAGGGAAGATAAAGATCATCCTTACCATAAAATTTCTAAGGAATGTTACATTTTTTATATGTTTTCTCATAATTTTATTTTGTACAAGCCATTAACCGTTTAATTTGTTTTATGAGCTTATTCATAAACTATTTATTATTAATGGATGTTTGTCGAGTTAGTGTCAGACCCTAAATCAAGAGTCTCATGACTTGATATTTTTTTTTTAATTCTATTATATGTTTATTTATTTATTGAACTTTATCATCATCATCATCATCATTATCTTGTTTTTAGAACAAAAGTTGAACATAATACAAAGTTTAACCCACATTAGTCTCTACTAAGAGGAGACTCTTAGACTTATTATCGGTGCTGATTTTTATTTTAAAACATTGTGTTGGGCCCTTATCGATCCCTAAAATTAAGAGAATCTTTAATATAACTTAGGGGTGAGCAAAAAAACTGAGAAACCGAATAAACCGAGAAAAAAATAACAAAAAAAAAATTGATTAATTTTTTTTCAAAAATTTTCGGTTCGGTTCGGTTCGATTTCGGTTTCAGAAACCGAAAATCGGAAAAACCCCAACCGAACCGAACCGGTTCAGTTTAAGGGGTACTATAAATACAAAAAAAAATCACGTTTTTTTTCTTAACCCTAGCATCCATGCTCCATCCGTCCTTGTCCTTGCTTCTGAGTCGCTCCCTCAACTCACAATTCACAATTTCACATCGAAATCAATCCATCTTCATCTGCTGGACCACAACTAGCCCTCACCATCTTCAATTCTTCATCTTCAAACACCAGCCAGCCACATCCCTCTCCCACCATCTTCATCTTCAAACACCAGCCAGCCACATCCCTCTCCCACCATCTTCATCTTCAAACGCTAGTGAGCGACTCAGCCACATCCCTCTCCCACCGGCCACCATTTTCATCTTCGATCACCAGTCAACCATATCCCTCTCTCACACGGTCACACCCGATCTTGAATCGTAGGACACACACCACACCGGCACACCAAACCTCCAGAGTCCAACTCTAGATTTAACGAACCATTCAGGCAGTCACCTCCCTCTCTCACACCCGACCTTGAATGGTGTCGCACCAGATATGATTTCTTTTTTCTGTCAATCTCTCTTTTTTTTTTTTGAACATATGCTCTGTGATTCTGTTTGTTTTTTAATAAACTACTTAAGAAGAAATTTATGACAGAGACAATGTGTTTTACTATTTTTCTTTGCTGAGAAAGACAATATGTTAATGAATTCGTGTTTTATTATTTATTAAGGTCATGAGCAGCAATGAAAAAAATAATGGAATTTAGATTAATATCGGAATGAGGGTTAATTTAATATACAAACTCTTACATGTTAATTTAATATAAAAAACATAGATTGATTGTTCCAAATGCTAAAGCTAAGCTAGCTAACAACACATCACTGAAAGAAATGGTAATAATTGGCACTGGTAGTGGTAAAACTTGATCATTACTAAAGAAACCTCTTTATGCCATGAATTAGTATTATGAGCCTGATGTTATTACATCAGGGAGAAAAATGGGTAAAGACATAGAATAATGGTGTGTTGTGTGAGAAAAAAATGTTATTATATTTGTTTTAAATATCATTGCTAAATGCTAATCCATTATTATGGTGTGCTGTGTGCTAAAAAAATAGAGAATAATTTTTTATTATCTGTGTTAAAAAAGGGGGGGTTCGGTTGATTTTAATTTATCAATTCTAAAATCTGATTTTTTTTTTATTTTATGAAAAGAGAATAATGTTTATATATATTACAACATAATACAATCTCAGTATATAATATATATATACACTCGATAACATACTTTTTTTTACAACATATCAACCAAAATAAAAGAAACTTAACTTGTGAAAATAATATTTAAAAGTAGCAAACAATTGAACTTATGCATGTCATACTATTGTTAATCTATTATAAATTATTGCTTTTTAATATATTTTCATTATGTAATAACAGATAGAAAACTACTTAAATTGAAAATGCTTCATCCATGGGCACTTCACCAACATCAACCACTTCTCCAACTTCAAAACCTAGATATATGAGTTACTTTTTGTAGGTTGATTTAAAGGAGAATAAAAAAAACATAGGGCCACCTGGTTTGGAGGATTGGGAAAATGCAAGAACTTTGGTTAAGTTCTTAAAGATATTTTATATGGTTACATTGAGATTTTCTGGCTCATTGCATGTCACAACAAATTCTTTCTTCAATGAATTGATTTACATGCATACAAACTTGTTGCAATTGTGTAAAAGTAAAGATAGTATTTTAAGTGGATTGGCGATGAATATGATATTAAAGTTTGAGTAGTATTGGGGTTGTGAAGTAAATTAGATTTTTTTGTTATATGTGGCTAATGTCTTAGATCCACGTTTGAAGTTGAAATATGAGAAATTTTGCTTTGGTGATTTGTATGATTATGACAAAGCACAATTGCTAACAAATAAGGTGAAAGATACTTTGGTGAGCTTGTATGAGTTTTATTTGAAAATTGATGAAGTGGTGGATAATAATAGGTATAAACAGGATGTTAATGCTATTGATGATGTGGAGGTAGATGTTAACATTTTGGCTTGATTCAAAAGATATTTGCTGGAGGTGGATAGTGTGTAAATAAAAATGAGGTTGGGAGGTATTTGATTGAAGGTTGTGAGGATCCTAATGATGATAAGTTAGATATTTTGGGTTGGTGGAAAAGTAATGTTTTGAAATATAAGAAACTTTCAAAGGTTGCATAACATGTTTTGGCTATTCCTATATCCACAGTGACTTCTGAATCAGCATTTAGCACAGGTGGTCATGTACTTGATCACTTTCGAAGTTCTCTATCTCCAGCAACTGTTCAAGCACTGATTTGTTGTCAAAATTGGTTGCATCATGGATTAATTCCAACTGATATTAGAAGCTTGATAAATGATCTTGAAATCTACGAAAACCTTGAGTTAGGTAATTTATTTTAGAAACTTGCACCTTTTATTTTGTTATTTATTAATTAAATTGTTTGCAATCATCTAACATGTCTAATTTTTTATTTTGTAGAATTTTGTGGAAAGTTACATTTAGTAACAGATGATAATTAGTTCAAAAGTTACTTTGATGGTAAAATACTACTTTTTATTTTTACACATTTCTAATTTATTTTATCATGTTATAATTTTAGATCTTGATTTTCAGGTTTTGATGTCAATGGTATTACGGAATCAAAGTGAAATGTTCTTGTCATCTTGATGTGCTTTTTGATTGAGATGATGTGCACAATGAAGATTTATATTTTTTGCATGAAGTATTTTATTTTTTGTGGCAATGTTATTTATTGTTTTTTTAAGCCCTTTTGAAGGCAATGCTTTGTAATTTTAATTTTAATTTGATGTGTGTGTTATTTAAACTTTGATGCATGAGGAGTCCAAACTCCAAAAACATAAATATTAGAAAGACTTGCAACATATTAAACACGCACAATGAATATTTAGTGACAAAAAATATTAAATATATTATTATAGAATTTTGTAACAAAATTAGAAAATATTTACATTAATTACAAACCCATTAGAAAGAAAGAAAAGCCCAAAAAAACACTATAATACAGGTTTTTTGGTTTTTTTGTTAAAAAAACGAAACCGAACCGAACCGAAACTGGTCGCGTTTGAACGGTTCCGGTTTGAATTTTTAAGTTTTTCAAAATTTGATTTTGGTTAGTTTTTTAGAGAAAAACCGAACTAAACCAAAAATGCTCACCCTTAACATAACTATTAAAATCCAGGTTTAAACAAAATATATCTTTAACTTGATGAAAACTTGTTGACGCATTTTTTTAACACATTTTAAAGTTAAAAACATCATAATGGGCCTATGCTAATCCTTAAGATTAGGAGAGGCATTGACCTAACTGTTAAAACTCAAGTTTTTATCAAAATCTAATGATAACTTGACAAAAACTCGTTCACTCGTTATGAAACTCATTTTAAGGTTAAAAGTGTTATGTTAGGTTTATGTTGGTCCCTAAAACTAGAAGACATATCGATCTAACCATTAAAAACCCAAGTTTAAATCATGATATGACACAAGATTGACAAAAACTTGTTGAAGTTATTTCTTTTCTTTTAAAAAATAAATATTTACAACAAAACTATGTATCAAAGCCATCAACATGCAATATAATAGATTAAAAATTAGAGGTGAGCAAAAAAACCGAATAACCGATTAAACTAAAAAAATTAAAAAAAAAACAACAAAAAAAACTGTACAAAAAAAGACCTAATTAATCGATTAAAAATCAAAAAAAATCCAGTTCGGTTCAGTTTTCAAAAGTCTGAAACCAATTGAACCGAACTAGTTCAACTAGGCCAACACTTAAAAAAAAAAAAAAGTATAAATAAGATGTTTTTTTTTGTAACCCTAAACCTAAAGTAACATTCTAAAGATAGCCGCTCCCTCCCTTTGGTTTGCTCTCTGCATCTCTCACTCTTTCTTCTCTCTCATTTTTCTCTGTACTCCACAATCCACGTCCCATAATTGTTAAGAATTGTTAAGCTCCTGCTTCTCCATGCTTATCTGTCCTTCTATCAAAGGCACACCGTTCTTCACTTGATTTTAATTTTTTTAGTTCAACCACGCCTCTCTTTACCTTTTCTTTTGCTTTTAACTTTGTAATTGCTATATAATTTTTCATACCCATGTAATTAAAGAAGATTGTTATGCCAAACCAATGAAAGGTTTTTCTGTTATTTTTTTGATGTTGGTCTTGTGAGGACAACAATTGGACATCAGGTTTGGTTATTTATTGAAGAAACCAAGTATAAAAACACCACACACTTAATAGATGGTGTGGATCTATGTAAAAATTTGTAATTAGTTTCTAATTGTTCTAGTTTTACATTTGAATAATTCATATCTTTTTATCTTTATTTTTTTTTCCAGTCAAATGAATTCTTTACTTTCTTCTTTTTGTTTTTGTATTTTTTGCGCAAAGATGAATTTTTGAGCAAGAATCTAACAAAAAGAAAATTAGGGTTGGATTTCTGGATATTCCTAACCGATTTAGCTTGTTGAGAAAGCCAAGATTTCTCTCCTAAGCATAAAGCTATGAAAACAGAAATAATACGAATTGGTTTAAACGGTTTGGAAGGGAAAAAACTGAACCGAACATGGTCGATTTGAATTGGTTTTCGGTTCGGTTTGGTTCAAAAACTTGAAAAAATAATAATTTTGGTTTAGTTAATTTATTTTGGTCCAAAACCAGACCGAATAAAAAATGCACACCCCTATTAAAAATGACCGCAACTCCTAACAAAAATAATACACACCTAACATGACAATTAAAAAAAATCCACACATAACTTAACAATTCAAAACAACATCAACATATAAATTTTGCAATTAAAAAAGACCATCAACACAAATCAAATTTCACACCAAGACCAAACCATTACACCTCAAATAAATTTGTTGCAACTCAATCCTCCCAACCACATCAGAAAGCATTGATTCAGAACTTATTCCACCTTAAAAACAAATCCTTGAAAGATCCATAACCCCAGGGTTGCCACACAATGGTGTGGACCCAAAATATCAAATATTTTGCACTCATTCACAATAATACATAATAAATTAAAAAAAAAATTAGCAATATGCAATATATTTTCACAAAAAAATCAATAATATGTTCAAAATTATCTAAGAATTTTTTAAGTTAGAAACCAAACTTCGGGAGTGGCTAAAATCGGGCTAAAGCTGCTAAGAATGAATAAAGGAAATGATAGATCATTTACTACATGTATTAACAAATGATAGTAGTTGTATGGCGCATTAACCACCATGTCATATGTGTGTCTCCTTCCTTTTACATCTATATGAGTTGTGTTGTTCATCACCATTTTTTGAGGGAGATTAAAGCCCTTAAATTTGTTGTTTTTTTTTTTTTTTTGTTATTGACTAGATTGTTCTCTCTCTCTCTCTCTCCCCTGCAAGTTGGGTTGTTATTCCTGTTTTTGTTGGTTGGACTGCTATGTAGGGAGTTATTTGGTGTAAAATAAATTTAAGATTTAGAATAGGTTGTCGATGTTGGTTTTGGTGGATGAAGAGAGTAGTTGTGTTTTTTTAGAGGTTTGTGAGATGTTGGACACGTTGTTATTATAGTGAGAGATAAGTCAACGCTAGCGATATGGAAGTTGTTGGTGTTGTAGTGGCTTGTTTTTATTTTTGGGTAGGTATAGTAAGTTGTCACTGCCTTTTTTTGTTTCTTTTCTTTTTCCTTTTCCTTTTCTTATTCTTTCTCTTTTTTTTTCACATTATTTTTCTTTTTCTTTTTATTTTCTCTACAAACACTTTCTCTCTTTTTTTTTTTTTTTTTTTTACACTAAATATCACTCATTGCAACAAAATTGTGCTCTCTAGATTCCTCTAAAAACAACTCTCTTGACTTTATTACTCTATTTTTTCTTCCTTTTAAGATTTTTTTTCTCTCCCCCTCTCTTTCCATTTGATTTTTTTATCCCCCATCTTTTCTCTATAATTCACATATGTTTATACCACTCTATTTAAAAATATTCATATTCTTTCTTCCTTTTATTCCTTATCATCTCATTGTACAAAATATTCTACTAACCATTTTTTAGTTCTTTTCTATTTTTCTTTGAATTATTTTTTTTTCTTGTCTCTTTATCTTTAGTTGCTTGTGACACGACTAAAAGCTTGATGTCTTCTCCCAAGTGCAAGAGTATCGAAGTAATAAATAACCCGACAAGACCAGGGTCGAACCATGGGGAGGTTAACTATATAAATTATAAATAACAACAACAACAACAACAACAACAACAACAACAATAATTAGTAGTAGTACTAGTAGTAGTTGTACTACTACTACTACTACTTAATAACAATAATAGTAATAATAGCAATAATAATAGTAGTAGTAGTAATGATATTAATAATAGTAATAGTAATAATAAAGAGAGCTTTGAGATGTAAGATTGATTTAAGGATTAAACAATAATAAAAACAAATGTCAAGGTTAGAGGATCTACTAATGGTACTTCAAACAAGTATACTATAAACTCTTATTGCTCAACTGATCCACTAATGGTATTTCAAACAAGTATAGTATAAACTCTTATTACTTAACTGGAAACCACACACAAATAAGGTTCCAATCAGATTATAATTGTTAACATGATTACATTAATTATCTTATTCGAGTAATGCCAATACTTGTAAATATTATCAGGTATTCATTGTGATAACTTATGTTAACAACAAATTAAGTTCCTTTCATAGCACAGGTGTAGGTTATACCATATGGTTGGGCTATGAAAGTGCAAAGCATTTGTTGTACCAAGGGTTGTTCAACACAAATCTAGATTAACCATTTAACAAGCAAGGTATTAAGAGTAAGCAAGATAATAAATATAAAACATGTTAATATCAAGCATTAAAGTCCATGTTGAGTTTATACTATACTTATTCTTACACCATTAGTGTAACCTTTTCACCTTGACATAATAGATTTAGCTAAACATAATAAAAGAAAGAAACATAAATAAACAAGATAAGAACATAATTATACAAATAAAGAAAAGGAAATGAAAAGCATAAACAAGAGATTAATATAACATCAAATAAAACTTAAACATTACAAAATACAAAGAAAGAGAGTAAGAGCATGATCTTGATCTGAATACCAAGATGCCTAAATGCATGGCAAATGCCTCCTTTTATAGGCCAAAATTTGAAACTATTGATTTGATGAATAATTGTTGAGAGGGTGGCCACATCTTGACTTGGTGAAAATCCTTATCTTCTAGTCTGAATAAAACGTCATTGCTAACATCAGAACTGAAACCACCTATACTCATGAAAGTTCTAGGAAATTCTCTTAGCTTTCTAGGAAAAAAAATTGAGGTCATTTGGACTTCTAGAACTCGAGATATGGGCTGAACACTGAACAGTTTCCGGGTTGCAGGACAGATTCAGACTTAAAAACAACCTTTTGTAAATCCTGGCCTCCACATGAAAGTTGTAGGTTTATGTCTTACCAAATCTTTGTAAACATTTGAGACTATTTGGACATCTAAAACTCGAGATATAGCCCAATTACCGAACAATCCAGTTTGGATTGCACCAACATCTCTTTTCTAAGCTTCACCCTCTCTTTATCTTCACAATTTCAGTAGTTGAATTCATCAATCAATCCTTTGATTTATGTGATAGGCCTGCATTTAAAATGAACATTTACCATATATTAAGGTATCTTATAGTATCAGAATTGTTATTATAAAACATGCTTTAGTTAAGGAGTTATTGATACTTCAAATGCAAAATGATGATATAAAACCTTAATAAACATGCATTTTTAAGTACTAATCAGCTTAGTTAAAGGGTTGAAAAATTGTGTTCATTTTAGTTCCTCATTTCATACTTGAATATTGTTTCTTTCACTAATATTTTTTATTTTCTTTGTCTTTGAATTTTTTTCAATTCTCAATTTTTGAAATTTTGTTAATATGAATACGAAACAAGTGAAATGGTCAAAAAAATTATGAAATGACCGAATTATATTGAAAATACATTTTTTTATATATAATATTTGTATTTTTAAAAAAAAATATATGATCAAAAATGGGGTTAAAACTTAAGTTGCAAAATTTAAAAATAGATGAACTAATAAATTGTAAAAAAGAGTTGTTTATGGTAAATAAAGATAAAAATGAGAAGTTGATCACCTTGTAAGGAGCAAAAAATAAATACATATGTATATATGGTTTCTCATGCTGCAAGACATTTTTTCAAACTTTTTTTATTTAATATGATGACAATAAAAATAGATTTTTGTAAGAAAAGTATTGATTTAAAATTTTGTGAAAAAATATGATTTTTTTAGTCTAAATTCTCTTTTTTTTTCTTATTAAAGTACTTTTTTAACAAATTTTTTTTTAATAGCTATGTGATTTGTTGCATAAAAATTAATGCAATTAAAAATAAATATAAAAAAATAACTTAAACAGAGAAGTGTTTTTTTTAAAAAAAAAAACAAAAACCTATCATAATATTAAAGTTTTAATAAAAAACTATAAATTGATAATTTTAGTGTGAATGTATTAAAAAATATAAAAATAATAAATTTGAGAGAAAATTATATAAAAATTTTATAATAAAAATTAAAAAATAGATATTTCATTCACATTGATTGAAAATTTATGAGTAAATATTTTAAAAAATTATGGATACTAGGTTCACATATAATTATATTTCATTTACATATAAATATTTTAAATAAATGATGATATGTCATCTAACTCTATTTATTTTTAAATTAAGTTCATATGTAACTTTTTTTTCGTCACTGAAGGTGTCTCCAATGAATGAAAAAATAAAATTAAAGTTTTTAAACCCTAAAATCATAGATTTCAAACCTTTTTAACCCAAAAAAATAAAAATAATAATCATATAAACCTCTAAAACACTCATTTATAATACCTAAAAACGCAAAAATTAAATTAAATAAAAAAAACTATTGGGGCTCCGATATAGTTTTTATAGTGTGTATCATTGAAGATAGAAAATTATCTTCATAGATTTCTATTTAAAAAATAAATCCATAAACATAAAAATTGTTTTTTTATGACCAAAAATCTCTCTCCACCTGAGAGCTCCTCTCTTCTTTTGGCAAGCTCTTGCTCCGTTCTCAACTTTAAAATACCAAAAAACAATAAAATATAAAATATAAAATCCTAAAATAATATAAACTAAATCATACATGAAAGTAAACTTTAAAAAGAGTTTTTTTTACATGAAAATGAAAAACAATCATGGTTTCTTTTATTTTATTTTGATCTTGTTTCTTTTAACTATAATCTTAAATTATATTTCATGAAATTAATGTTTAATCTAATTCAAAAGTTTTCTAATACACTTTTGAAATAGAAAGAAATAAAATTCTATACATAAAAAAAAATTGCTGTCCACATGCTATTCTGTTGCTACAATTAATACACTAAAACGACATGTTGTTTTAATTATTTAGGTGTTAATAATGTATTATGATTAATATAAATAAAATAGAACGACGAATGTAAGCTTTCAATCGTCATAAAACTATGCTTATTTACCTTTATTTTAATTCACACAAAAGACATTAGGAAACTTAGAGGCAATTCACACCAAGTACAAGACGCCTCCCGGGCTGGTTAAGGGGAGAAGAGGAAAGGGAGGGGTTTCTTTAGACACCAAAACGCCATTATAGAACTCACTTTGATACAGAGAGAGAGAGAGGAGAAACAACATTAATGGATATCAATCTCCTTGACATCCTTTTTAGGCTTTTCAGTTCTTGGAATGGTAAGGTATAGCACACCATCCTTCAACTCAGCCTTAATTTCATCAGCTTTAGCATCATCAGGCAACATGATGCTAGTATTATAACATCCATAGCTCCTCATTGACCAGTGCTCGCCGTCTGATCCTTCTTCCTCCTCTTCCTTGAGCTCTCCCTTTATTGTCAAAACCCCATCATCGATGGTGATCTTTAAGTCCTCCTTGGATACACCCCGGAACCTCGTATCTGTAATTTATAGCATTCATCTTTCTCTTTAACGCGGCCTATGAGGTGCGAGGGTGACGGAATATGCAAGTTTTGGAACAGCTTGTTGATGTTATCAGTTGCTTGCACAAGTTGCATTTCCAAGACCTGAAGGGAAAAACTCTGGTGGCAAATATAAAATGTTATCAAAACATCATTGAGAAGTTAAATTTAGCTCAGAAATTGAAGTAGAGACGGAGTGTACCATAAAGTGCAGGAACAAAA